>NW_024725096.1:0-37050 GCF_018991925.1 Homarus americanus | reverse complement strand
GCACGGGTTCCAAGCTTGTAGTGGACGTCTCCCCTACAACTGCCTACAACTGCGTAGCCACGCCACCACCTGTTACAGTCTTCCCTAGCAACCAAGCGTATCGGCATTCCAATGCCCGCCGTATCTAGCAACCGAGCCAAAAGACCGGCGACTTCTCGGTTTTCCCAACATGACTCATAGCGGCTGCTGGGTATATAAGCTCTGTCTCTCCATTGAGATTCATTCTTCAGCAGATTCAGGTTGTATATTGTGATCAGTTTCCATCTTATCTTCTCTCCTCCTACTCCTTTGTCTTATAGTCTGTCCTTTTGTTATTTCTATCTTCTCTTTGTCACTTCTAGTCATTTGTCTGGGATCTCTATCAGTCGCTTGTGTTCCTTGTGTATCAGCTGTTGCTCCTTGCTCAAACCTTTGTTCGTCTAGATGTAGTCTTTCTCTCAGTTCGCTTGCATATGTTGCCTGAAATAGTTTTTCGGTTGTGGATTCTCTGGAAATATCATCTCTGGTAGGTTATTCAATTTAAACATTTTCCTTAATTCCTCATTGTATGATCCGGGTGCAATGATATTGTGCAAATGTGCATGGATCATACTAATCATTACCTTATCATGTATTGGCTCACTTAGGTTTAATATGGTGGATTCTGGTCTATGAGCCTCTTGGACGCTCTCTTTGCTATTTCGACGTATGTCATATCCTTTCGTCTTGTTCCTTTTCCTTGTTTCTTGTTCCTTGTACTTTATCATGTGTTTTATTGGGCATGCCATTGCTAACGTCCTATGTCCTATGTATACATTCCGTTTTCTCTTACAGTTGAGACAGCCAACATGTGTATTCTTACATTCAGTGTAGGTATGGTCGTCGCCTGCACAATCTGAGCAGTACTTTTTCTTTTTCGGACAGTCTCGTTGTGTGTTCTTCATATTTGTAGCAGGAGAAGCAAGTTTGCAGACTGATGAATGTCTCCTTCTTTATTTGATGTGGTGTGACTGACATGTTGAATAGAAAGCCCTGTTGTAAAACTTTCTCAGCCATTGACACTTCTTCAAAAGTAATCTTAAAATCATGAGTATAGTCCTTTATCTTAATGACTTCTTCAATCTTCATCCACCTATTTTGGCGTTCCAGTTCATCTTTCAGGTCTTCCGATGTCTTCCTCCCGATCTCTTGGTCGACTTGACGAACAAAAACTGATCTTTTGCTTTTTGTTCTGGTGGCATGACAACAATAAGGCCTTCATTGTAAAATATATCTCTTGCTTCTTTTGAAAGGATTTTATCTGAATCAAAGTCATCTTTACAGATTACTTTAAAACCTTCATTGGTGCTGAATATTCTTGTTAGTGGGACTTGCAGTTTGTTGTAAGTGATTTCTGCCACTTTTCCCTTCCAATAGAGTGTCCCTTATCTCTATGTTTTATTCTAATGCTAGTTGTCATCTTCTTGATTACATCTAATCCTACCTATAACACAGGGCTCCTGCCCAGAGAGCAGTGACCCCGCCCCTCTTGGACGGGCGTCGGGCTCGTAGGGTTCTGCACCCAGGTTACCTGTGACTATAGTTATATCTAGAAAGTTGCCACCTACCGGTGACCCCGGACAAGGGTGCCCTGCACTATCACAGGTTCCCTTGCCGGATCGACCGTATCGCTAATCCCGCCTCCGTTCCAAAGAACAGGTGCATGAGGGGATGAAAAAGGAAAGAAGAGGACTTAGAGAGTAGAAACAGCCTACCTACCACGCCACGTTCGGTTAGCCAATCAGAGCACGTAAACGTGCATGTATCACGCCACCGTGGGGCACCACTGATTGGCCAATCAGGACGTAGACGCACGGGTAGTAGTCAAAATTTGAGCCCAAATATTTGTTTTCAAAAGTTGAATTTCCCGTACAATCTGTGATGGTAATTACACCGTCACTATGTTGAGTAAGTACAATCACTAGGATTGAGTGTCTTATCACAACAAAGTTGCAGACTGCTCAAACATGCAGCAAAAGAGGCAGGTCTTCGCAGCTCCGGGTCCTGAATCTGCTGAAGAAATTGGATTAAAAGTTATCACTACAACAAAACATGGAATCCCAACATCGAAGTTGCTGCTGCCTCCAACTTATACCCTCACGCAAGCGGTGTTTAGCCACTGCACCTATTCTCCTCCTAAAATTCACTTCAATCCTCCTTATTCTTCCCTGAACCTCCTTCCCGTGTCACTAGCATTTCATGTTCATGTTCATGTTGTACGCGAATCTCTGACCTTCTCTCACCATGAACGGTTACGAGGTTGACAACGTGGCGCGGATACTTCCGGATACGCCGACCTGCCCCAAAAAATTAAACCTCCTAGTTCTCAAGAAGTTCTTTTGAACTCATGGATCATGGGGTCACCAAAGTGGAATGACTGAAGTTCCATGGTGACATCACGATCACCGCCGAGAAGGGTATGCCCGTATAGCTCGCGGAGATCCCAGACATCAACGGCATTCCAATAAAAATGATTGCCTACAAGTGTGACAACCTGAAGCTGGGAGTAATTCTCCACGCCGAAATTGCCCACGTGGGCCAAGCAGAGCTGAGTGAGCTCCTCAAGGGACAACCTGTTGTCAAGAAGCTGTCCGACACCACTGCCTCATCGGACACCATGCAACCTTACCCAAGGAGGCTCAACTGGCGGGGTAACTGTGGCCAGTCAAGCCTTACTGCAGACCGAAACGCTGCTACAAATGCCAGCACTACGGTCACACTGTCAACAGTGAGGCGCAGGAGGACACCTGCTCCTCAGTGGCAGCCCCGACACCGCTACACTGTCCCAACACAGTGAAAAATGCGCTGCCTGTGGCGGCTACATTCTCCGCCGATCGGACCTGCCCCAAATGGAAGGAGGAATACAGGATAACCAAGGCACGACTCGACAAGAAACTGAGCTACAAAGAGGCCCTCCTTGCTGTACGCTCCCAAGACAAGAAAAACAGAAGAAAAGAAAAACCAAGAAAAGAAAACCCAAGAAAAGAAAAACTCAAGAAAAGACACCCGCCACACAGAATCAAGAACACCACGAGGCCCGTGGAGCTGAAGCCCACGTGGTCAACCTCACTGTCTCGACTTCTTCCACACCTATGAAGACCTAAGACACGAGGAAGACGAAGAACAAGACCCAAACACGAATGGATGAACACTTCAAGAGAGCAAGAGGAGGAGGAGAAGAAGAAAATCAACTTCAAGCTAACAAGACCAAGACAGAAGACCAAGACATTTCTCCAAACAAGAAAACAACACACACAATCAAGCCGACCAAGCACTGAGAAACCATGGCCCAACCCAACACGCACCTGACGCTTGGCCTGACGCTCACCTGAATCTGTCCTTCCCGCCTCCTCGCCGTGTCCAGGCGAGTTGCTGCTGCCTCCAACTTAAATCCCTCACACGCAAGCTGTGTTTAGCCACGGCACCTTTACCTCCTTCTAAAATTCACTTCAATCCTCCCTTTATCCTTTCCCTGAACCTCCTTCCCCTGTCACTAGCATTTATGTCATGTCGTGTATGTGTTGTACGCTGATTGGCTGGTAAGCGCGCGGTAGGTGCTCAGTTGATAGTTGTAGAGAGATCCACTGCAGGGTCACTATAACACACTGTACAGTATAGTATTTGAATGAAGATACCTTTCAAAAACGTATTTACTACCTGAGTGTTATATGATGGCTCAATTTGGCTACTTGTACACTTAGACAAATGATTAATGAATAAACCAGGGTATATGTAGATTAGGTTGGCCACACGTCCTGCTTTAGGGGACAGTCCTGCTTTTGAGCACTCTGTCCTCCGTCCTGCGCCACCTACGATACGATACGAAGTCTTTAGTTAAGAGGTGAAAGAAGATTATTAGGAGTTAGGAAAAAGTGGTGAAACTGAACAGTAGGAGTAGAAAGAATCTGGGCTCAACCAGATCGCTTCATCTTTCTTATTGGTGTTTTGTCTTTGTTCTGCCCTTGGGTCGTCAGACCTTTGTATTAATAGTGGTTTATTTATATAATGCTGCTTATTATTATTATTTGTTATTGTTGGTTAGTGAGCCCGCCCAGGTCCTTGTGTAACTGGGAGGGTAGTCACATTTTTTTTTTTTTTTTTTTTTGAGGTGTTAGTTATGTTAGTTGTGTTAGTCTAAAGGGCACACTGTATGGAGAGGCCTGCCAGGTTCTTAGTGGAGCTGGTTGGTCACTCTCATCTTTATTCCTCTAGTAATGTTTTATGTAGAAATGTGTATGTTGAGGCAGGAGGTGGTTCAATTACTTCTTCCTGGCTGATATAGCTGGGAGGGTAATCACATTATTATTATTAATATATAATATATATATTTTTTTTTTTTTTGAGTTAGTGAGCCTGCCCAGGTCCTTGTGTAGCTGGGAGGGTAGTCACATTTTTTTTTTTTTTTACTAAGATGTTAGTTCAATGTTAAATGTTAAATGTTAAATGTTAAATATTAGTTATGTTAGTCTAAAGGTACACTGTATGGAGAGGCCTGCCAGGTTCCTGCGCCACCTCAAGCAGGACGTTAATTTAAGAACATAAGAATGGAGAAACTGCAGCGGGCCTATTGGCCCATACTGGCAGTCCTGTTTACACCCAACCCCTATTGCTATCATATGAGCATCCAACCTATGTTTGAAGCAATTCAGCGTATTCGAGTTAATGATGATATTTGGTAACTTGTTCCATTCATCCACCACTCTGTTTCCAAACCAGTGTTTACCTATTTCACGCCTAAATCTAAATTTGTCTAATTTAAAACCATTGTTACGAGTTCGCTCCTGGTTGATAGTTTGAGTACCTTTGTAATGTCCCCTTTGTTTAGCCCTGCCTCACTTATACACCTCTATCAGGTCGCCCTCGCTCTACGTCTTCAACGGAGTGCAAATTAAGATGCTTTTAACCTGTCTCTATACTCAAGGTTCCTAATGCCCGGATTAGTCTTGTCATTCTCCTCTGAATTTTTCCCAAGGATTCTATATCCATTCTGTAATACGGTGACCAGAACTGAACTGCGTAATCCAGGTGTGGTCTCACAAGAGCAAGATACAGTTTGGATGACCTCGCTAGTCTTGTAACTAACACTCCTTTGTATGAACCCAAGTACTTTATTAGCCTTGTTACGAGCAAAAACACATTGTTTACTTGGCTTAAGGTTCCTACTTATCATTACTCCTAAATCTCTTTCGCAGTCGGATTTCATGGCATCGTTGTTCATCTGGTATCTGGTTTCTGTTTACATCTCCTATACTGAGTACTTTACATTTGTCGACGTTATCATCTGCCATTTTTCAGACCATTCGAAAAATTTGTTTAGATCTTCCTGTAGTTTTGCCGAGTCCTCGTCAGATTTGATAACACGTCCTATTTTAGTGTCATCAGCAAAATTTACTTATGTTGCTGTCAATGCCGATATCTATGTCGTTTATGTCCTTTCTTGGGCCTGTCCAAAAGAATTATATAAATTAACTCACGTATACTAAAACAGGGGATTCAAGGCCACATTGGTAAGTAAGCTACTTTTAGTTTGTGAAGTAGGTTAATTTGGTTAGCAATACAGTATGTTGTTCCAACAGGAATGAAAATGAATATTCATTTTTCAGTTCTTTTATTTATACTGTATGAATGCATGTATCGTATGTAACATATACAATGCGTTAAAAGTGCGTTAAAAATTGGAATTTTAGAAAACCACAAAATAGCCTTCATTACATTATAGTGATATTTGACAAATCGACACTTCTAAGTATATTTTGTATATTTTATACAACTTTTTATATTTCGACTCACCATTAAACATGTTTAATTTAGGTTAAAAATAAGTGTCGTAAAATTTAAAAATGTCCTCTTTTTGGAAATTTGGAAATGGCCAATCCTAATTATTTGTAGATACATAATACTTTTCACTACAATATTACATATTATGATGATAAATACACTACAATAGTATTTATTATGTGGTGATAAATACACTACTATATTGTACTAATTGACTAAGTGTTGAATACAGACGTTGTGGTAAGCCAATCAGCTGTTTGCCTTTTGTAAACAAATGACCCTTGGTGTTCAGTAGGATTCTTTTTCCACGAAAGCTGAATCTTTTAGAATAATATTCTATCAACCTGGCACCAAATTAACCCAAATTATATGAGAATTGTGGTGGAACTGCAAAAGAAGGGTTAAAGGAAGGAACCTTGGGGAGAGGGGGAAGGAGCCACCCACCCATTTCCCTCCTCCTCTCTGTCAGCTGGCTGCTCCCAGATAAACACCCGTCTTCCACATACAGTATACCTCTACGCTTATTTGTTCTTATTCTTCCTTTTTAGTACTGTACAGTATACAGCTTTCTTTTATTTATAAGAAAAAATCCGTGGTTACTTTCATATAACACTTAACACCCAGGTGAACCCTGTTATTCTCTGCAAATACCACCTCTCCAGGATCGCTCACTGGTCCCCAGGTATCGTCTCCTACACTGATGGTTCTGCTGGACCTCACAGGTAGGGGCCGGGCTGGTGTCTACATCTCCGTCCTCATGCCCCTGAGCCTATCAAACTGTCTCTCAGAGTTTCTGACGGGGCATCCTCCACTCAGGCTGAACTAATAGCCCTCCTTGCTGCCCTTCTGCTGAGGAAGAAGCAGATGGTTTCTGCCCTTGCTTGTCTGCTGCGATTCCAGGTCTGCTCTCGACGGGATCGCATTGATCAGGGGAAAATAGGACCTCATCCTCCGAATACGAGGGTTAACATCCACACTTCAGGATGCAGGCCGTCCGAGACATTCCTATGGATACCTAGTCATGTCGGTATCTTGGGAATGAGGCAGCAGATGACCTTGCCAAGACTGGCTGCAACAAGGCCACACCTGACTACGATGTTTCTCGAACACTCTACAGATTAGGACCCAACCGCCGCAAACAAGAGAAGCTCGGGAAGCAGCCATCCTGACCTCACCATGGTACGATGTCCTCCGTAAACTTCCTGACCTCTCACGTCTACGGAAAGGGTCGCGGAAGGGACGTGATTGCTGCCCGTATCATCATTGGTATGACTTTGCTTGGGGAGATTGGTATCCCTGTATCCCTGAGCAACGCTCTTGTGCGTTATGCAGAATCCGACAGCCGCAACCCTTATTCACTACCTCCTAAGATGTCCCCACACACAACGCTTCCTGACGCCTGCTGGACCACCACTCCACGACCGTGACAGAGACACGATGATCCTCCCAATACTGGCCAGATATTTTGTAAATAATATTGATTATGTGTTAAAGGAATATCCTTCCTTCCTAGGGCTTTAGTAAGTGCCCTTTATAATATTTATACTGTATACTTTTCACACTTGCCAGATGATTCTGGTGTCATTGTACAGGGTACCTAGTGACAGCACTAGGATCCCGCTTCCTCTATCAGGAATAAACAATTGAAATTGAAATTGAAATTGAACACTTAACAGTAAATAACAATCATCTCGGTGACAATAAAGTTGACAACCAGACTTACAAGTCTGATTTTCAACCCAGAGAGAAATATTCCTTTAATAACCTTGTCATACACTTAAAGACCTTAGTTGTTGTAGTGTAGTAATAATATAACAACCACTGATTTTCTTTTAAACACTTCAGATAAACAGTGTTATCTCCCCTCCCCTATATATTCGCTTTTTTCGGACTTCGCATTTTTAGGATTGGGGTCTGCCCAATTAGTCCGATTTAGTGAGGTTCTCATATATTCACATCTGCAGGGGTGCCTGCAGACTAAGGAGTAATTATTGACAAGGAGAGTGAGATCAAGTCCCTAGGAGACAACAGGTGTCCGCATTCAGGTCATAAGGTACCCATCCCTTCCATCTAGTTACAAATCATCATAATCACAAAATTTTCTAATTTGTACAAGCCAATAATCAAATTCATGTTGACAGATTCGGTATGTTTAATGAGACTAGATTCTATAATGTTCCTACTGACGATTGAATTACAAGGTAATATTGAGGAGGCATTATCCCAGTCAATGAAATACTTATATGTATATCATACATATATTTGCCAGCCAGCCTTCGCCTTGATAGGACTCTCTCCAGACTCCCTTCACCGCCAAAGCCAGCCAGCCTTTGTCTTAAACTGTTGACGACCCGAACGGAGACGACCACTTCACTAACCATCACTTGACGCCACTCACCACCACTTAAATAAACACTGGGAAGCTTGTTCCAGACAACGCCCTTCTAGTCGCCCCACTGCTCAGGAGTGTCTCCTGATCAGAAGTTGTCCAAATTGGGTGCCCTGTAAGGGCTTCCTGCACCTGATTTGGGCCGCGATCCCACTGCCCTTATTTGCATCAGTGGCTGTTCTCCTTTGTTCTTCCTTTCTTTCTCTGGCCTGGGGACCTGCACCCTAGAGGTGTATTCGTCCTTGGGTCCCCCTGTAGCTGTTCACTTCCTCCTGGGAGTTTGTGAACACGAAAGGGGTAAGAGCAGAACCCATACCCTGAGCCCTCCTAAGCAACTTTGATGGTGCGGGTCCACCTAGGGGGTTGCTTTCCGAATCGTCCTCCCCCTGAATAGGTACACTAGCTCACGTCTGTGAGCATTCATTAACACTCAAGTAGGCTCCTCTAACTGGGCTTCCGGGAGAGAGTAGAACCACTCCACGACCACTCGACCAGCAAGTGGCGGTGGGGAGTGTTGTACCTTTGTTAGGTTAGGTTTATTTACGAACCCCGCCACCAATTGTCGCCGATCTACCTACCCAGCACTACGAACCACGCCATCTATTGTCCTGATCTACCTACCCAGCACCACGAGCAACGCCATCTAGGGACGAGACACGAGTATGACTCGTCTTAGTTAACACTCCGGGGTTTCCCTTCTCCATATCCTGGTTGTTGCGTCACTTCCTCCAAGTCTTCTTTGTGAGCTCCAATTCGAGGAGAGAGCACTTGGCTCTGGGAAGTGACCACAGGATCATCTATCCTCTAAACCTACGGCGCAGTGACTACCTGCCGTCTTCTACAATACTCAGCCTTACTCGTCAGCCATCTCAGCTCCTCACTTAAGTATTTGTAATCTTGTATTGCCTCCCCCACGTCCACTTGCTTCACGATTGTTTTATGTTGTATTAATATGTATATACTGTTAATGTTTAGGTTAAGTTTGGTTAAGGGTAATTTATAAGCTGAATATTTTGTTAAGGGATTTATGGTACTTTATTATACACAACGAAAACTCGCATCCTTTGTCTACCCTTTTATAGTCCGATTGTCTTTGTTTTTGTTTTTTTGTTACCTGTTGGGATCTGGGTAGACGTATAACTATATTCTAAATCCCCAACTCGTAACAAATGGCGACCGTGACAGGACACGACCTTAAGTACCATATTCCTTCCTCCCTTGTTACTCAGTGTTAATTATTCCTCCCAGTCACTTCTGTTCATAATTGCTTTACGGTGGTTTAAAGTTTCCTTCATATGTGTGTGCATATATTGGTATTACCGTACAGTAAGCGTGACAGACGTAGGATATTAGGTTCCAAGTGTCATAAGGCTTACCTGTTATTACACGTGGCAGTCGTGTAGTAAGTCTTATCGAGTGTAGGGAAGAATCCGGATCTGTTTAATGCCTTACCCTCACTCCAGAGTAGGCTGTTCCATAGTCACTAGTTTAGGGTGAAGTGATATCTTGGGACGCCCCGCTCTACCAGGACCCCATAATTATAAAGCCTCAATTATTGTTCTTCTCATTATCTCATTCAGGGTCAATCATACCATTTATCAGGGTTGTTAATCCGGATCTTTATATTAATGCCGTAATACGCCCTTCCTCTTTCAAATATATCAGGGTTGTTAATCCGGATCTTTATATTAATGCCGTAATACGCCCTACCTCTTTCAAGTCTCTTATCCTTATCTAAGGATCTTCTCGGAAGAACAATAATCATAAGTGTAATTTCCCTAGGTATAACTTGGTTAGTTTCCGGGACTTTCTGGTTATCCACTGCCGTGATATTTTCTAGGGTTATCCACTTATCTTATCTTTTGACCATTAGTTAATTTATCCTATTTTTCTTAACAATGGCCACCTCAGGTTTGTTAAACTTGGTAGTCCTGGAGGTGGAAGAGCAGATACCATTTCACATCTTGAAGCATGTGGAGGGCGTGGAGAGGTTAATTTGGGGCGTCTTGTGGGCTGGCTGATCGTACGCCTTGCTGAACTCGGAGTCACTGTGTGCCGTAGGAACGTGGTACTTTCCGACATGTTAGGTCCTCCTCTGATGATAACCTTGGGGACGTGAGTGGTAGGTCGAAGGTCCCACACCTACCTGATGCAACCAAGTTTTATTGTTCTTGCTGTAAACCCAGGCCGCCACGATCCAGTCTTGTAAACACCCAAAGTGTCCGAACTGCTAAAAAGCAGTTCCTGGATCCCAATAACTAACCACCAATGTGTGGAAAGGCCCCATCATGATCTCTTCTCTTCATTCACCTATGAGACGAAATTTCCAATCATAGGGGTCTCGTTCTTTCCTATTCGTATACTACGTGATACAGGCGCAACTTCAATCTATCCTCTGTTTAACGTCATTCCTGATATATCACCGCATTTACTAATGAGTGTTCAAATTTCAGATCTCTCATCCCATTCTTCCTATCCCGCCAAGCTAAAGTGCACCTCAATGACCCTTGATTACTGGGGAAGTGCAAACAGCCATTAGGAAAAGACCAATGCGTATTGTGCGGCATTCATTTGTGTGGGTAATGACTTGGTAGGAGATCTAGTGGTTCTAACATAAAGACAGTCGACTCTCCTGACCTGTCAACTCCACCACTGACCTTAAAGAAACTATTCCTCATCTTTTCCCATCTTGTGCTGTCACCCGGTCACAGGTGTGCGAAATGGGCCCTCTTCATCTGAAACCACCTCCAATATCTTGCTACTCACAGAAGATCTGTACAATAAGACCATTAGTAAGTTGGAAACCATTACATTGCCGTCTGATCCATATTTGTTCAAACGGGTGATGAAAGACCTCCAGTGTGGACCATTGTACATCTTCGGCCACACCACAATCCCAAGGTTGCTTGGAACGGTTTATCACTTCAAGTCAATCTAATAAACTATCTCCCCTCAGCTACATAGTGCATACTCCTGATCGCAGAAAAGATTCACAACTTGTTCACATTAATCTCATGAAACTTTACCATTCCAGGCAGTCAGGAAGACATCCCAGAGGCTATAAGCCTACCTGTATTGCATACGGTTTTGGCCAGGGCCGGGCCGGAGACAGATGATGACTTTTGGATCGTGGAGAATTTGACCCTCCCCTCTACCTAAAAAGAAAACCCTGCTAACAGTCACATACTCAACAGCGGGATGAGTATTTTCTGTTCTCTGAATCCATCTCAAGCAAAAGTCTGCTAAGTTATTATCAGCATTTCCTAAAGTCACGTCAGACCTCCCAGGGTTTTGCAATATACTTAAACATGATATTAAGCTGAAAATCTCAGATAGTGTGCAACCATTAGGCAATCAGCATATCGACTAAAATCCACAAGAGATTATGAAAGGAGCTAGATTTTTTGTTTAAAAACATAGCAGCTGAGCCTAGTACCTCCCTGAGCTTCACCTTGCCTTCTCATTCCAAAACCCCGATGCGCACCGTTTCTGTACCGATTATCGTAAAGTGAACCAAGGTCACTGTCTCAGACTCCTACCCTTTACCTTTGATTGAAGATATAATAGACAACGCCGAACAGCGACAAATTTATATCTACCGTGGACCTGTTGAAAGGATATTATAGAGTGGGACTCACGGATAGGGCAAAAAATAATCTCGGCATTTATAACTCCATTTGGTCTTTTTCAATATTTGGATTTATGGCGTTTGGCTTTTCTAATGCTCCGGCCACACATTCAGGAGGGCCATCAGCCTACCTAATTTCGGATTTCAGGTGGGACGTTCGCCTACCTGGATGACGCAGGTGGTGGTGTCGGACGGCTGGGACGAACATCTGTGGTGCGTTTGGGGCCACTGTTCGCACGACTGCAAGAGACTGGATTCACCATAAGCCTGGCTAAATCTGCTTTTGGCCGGGCCTCAGTGACACCTGCAGGACATATCGTTGGACATGGTATGGTGAGACCCAAGGACGCAAACGTTAAAACCATCTTGTCTTCCCCACTCCAAGGACGAGGAAGGAACTTCGTCAGCTTCCTGGGGATGTCGCATTACTACCGTCGGTTCGCAGTAACTTCACCAGCGTGGCGGACCCTCTGGACCTTACCAGTTCTGGGTCCGTTACATCTGGAACCAGGTGCGACAGAGATCTTTTCCACCGCCTCAGCACTTCCTTGCCTCCAAGCCTGTAGTCCACCCCTGACTACACCTTGCCCTTCCATCTGCAAATCGGCGTAGTGGTGTGCAGTTGGGGCTGTGCTCCTACAACCCGACCCAACCACTGATGTCCTTCACCTGTGGCATACTACTCCGCCAAGTTGAAAAAACATCAGACCAACTACTCGACCATAGAAGAGGCCCTGTATGGCTCTGGTGTTGGCAATAAAAGTTTGAATGTTACACCTCAGTCTTGCCCACAAACAACCTAGTCTTCACCGACCATAACACTCACGTTCATCCAAACCAACAAGACCTCCAACCAGCGAATCCTCCGCTGGGCTCTCCCCTCACCCAGCCCTATAATCTACAAGTCCGGCTTTTATAAGGGGTGGACAACCTGATTGGACTCCCTTATCCCGAGCTCAGTGGAAATGCTGGCAGCTACTCTCCAGGCGCGCCAGGTGATCACCTCCTTGGCCAGCCTCACGGAGGTCTTTGGAGGGGTGTGTTGAACCCGCCTGGTGTCGCTTGATCTACCTACCCAGCACTACGAACCACGCCATCTATTGTCCTGATCTACCTACCCAGCACCACGAGCAACGCCATCTAGGGACGAGACACGAGTATGACTCGTCTTAGTTACCACTCCAGGGTTTCCCTTCTCCATATCCTTGTTGTTGCGTCACTTCCTCCAAGTCTTCTTTGTCAGCTCGAATTCGAGGAGAGAGCACTACACTCTGGGAAGTGACCACAGGATCATCTATCCTCTAAACCTACGGCACAGTGACTACCTACCGTCTTCTACAATACTCAGCCTTACTCGTCAGCCATCTCAGCTCCTCACTTAAGTATTTGTAATCTTGTATTGCCTCTCCCACCTCCACCTTGCTTCACGATTGTTTTTTGTTTTATTAATATGTATATACTGTTAATGTTTAGGTTAAGTTTGGTTAAGGGTAATTTATAAGCTGAATATTTTGTTAAGGGATTTATGGTACTATATATTACACAACAAAAACTCGCATCCTTTGTCTACCCTTTTATTGTCCGATTGTCTTTGTATTTTTTATTCTTGTTGCCTGTTGGGATCTGGGTAGACCTTTAACTATATTCTAAATCCCCAACTCGTAACAGGTTGTTCTCCTGGAATAGGTAGGACTGATGCCGTGGATAACGACCAGGACAAAATGAGAACAACTGGAAATAGATCCGGGTACGCTCCCTCCTGGAGGGTGTATCTGAAAAATATAGGGAGGAACTAGGCATACTATTATGTGCCCAGCTAAACATCAAATTCGCCGCCTTGATAGAAGCAAAGGACTCGTTCACAGCCCTTTGCCTTGAAGAAAAGGACGTGGATAACGTGCACGCCGCCGATGCAATCAAGAAACTGAAAGGAGAAAACTTCGAAATAGTAATACCACCACAATTCCGTGCCAAGAAATCTGTAGACAGGAATGTATTAAAGGAAACTCCAAGTTACATAGCCAAGAATATAGAAGAGAAGAACCCGTGGGCAAGAGTCGAGGAGGTGGTGCTAATGCCCAGGACTCCTAGTATGATGAAGGTCAGGATTACAGAGATCTCCATGGCTCAAAAGGCCTTAGAGAATGGCCTCTGCATCTCCCACTACCACCTAAGAAAACAACAAATTGAACAAGAAGAATTCTACCCAATAACACGGTGTTGGAACTGCTACCAATACACTCATTTATCGACAAACTGTCACCAAAAGGATAAGAAGTTCTGTTCTGAATGCGCAGCAGAAGACCAAACAGCCATAGAATGCAGTAACAATGATAACCCCAAGTGCCTGAACTGCAATGGGGACCACAGACCACTGGCAGCACGTTGCCCCACAAGAGAAGAGATTACTAAGAAACTGAAAGAAAAGAAAAGGGTAAATAAGTAAATAGAAACGGACCCCAACAAAACATATGCAGCAATAGCAAAACTGAGGAATCCATGTAAGATCTGACATCTATCTTCGTGAGCCCCGCACAAATTTGGGCTTCTTGTGCTTCATGTGCAAGCAGAGTGTCACCTGTCCTCTCTGCCATCTTAAAACTCTAAGAAAGTGGACCTCCTTTGGAACCCGATCCAAAAAAAGAAATGAATTGCTCCCGAAATGTTGGATAATCATCCGTTTCTTCGTCAATGGCTGAAGCATAGATACCTCTAGCCGCCCGACTACCGATTTTGATAAGGCTTCGGACGTATGAAATTTTATCTACTTCACTGCTAAACTAGTATAATCAGAATCTTCACCGGTAAACTCTTTGACCGGCCGTTGTAGGCAGTGGGTTAGTAGAACCACCTGTTGCCATTTTTGTTGTGTTAATTAAAGCACTCGCGTTAGTAACGGGTAAAGGCAATGGGTAAATGTTACCCGACCTTAATTGTCTGCTGTGTAAGTCCTCGTGCTGAGAATCAATGAAATTTTCACAGTAAGCTAAAGAGTCGTTAGGTGTTAACTGTAATTGGCTAATTTATGGTAATTCTTCCTCACTATCAACTGCCACTAGGTCCTGTGAATTATTAGGTGACTGGCTATCAGAGTCTGAGTCACTAATTTCCTGTTTGATTCCCAAAATTTTTGGAAGAGGGTCCATGTATAGGACTATTTATCACTTCACTCCCTGTATAAAGACTCAATACGTTGCCCACTCATAGAGTAATGCAAAAAAAATATAATGAGTTGTGGAAATGAAGAGAAAATATATATTAGTTATTGAAAGTAATAAAAAGTATGTAAAAGTATATATGTATATATATATATATATATATATATATATATATATATATATATATATATATATATATATATATATATATATATATATATATATATATATATATATATATATACTCTTTTTGTAAGTAGAGGACATACTTATTAAATGTGTTTATCTATATATCTTTATATTGACTACATGTGAAGACTTCTTGAAGTTCACTTGTGTTTGTGTAGTTCATAAAATAATGATTGTATGTGAACTACCTGCGTGGAGAGTGCGTAGAACCTCGCGCTGGTTATGACGTCAGGAGTTGATGACGTCCTTCTCAGGGAGAGATGACGTCACGTCTTGTTGTAATCCACCTGGATCGTGCGGCGATTGGCCTAGGGGCTGATCAGGGTCTTGCCGGCGATCGGCCTAGGGGCTGATCTGGGGCTGACTTCTGGGTTGGAGCGATCGGCCTGGGGGCTGATCTGGGGCTGAACTCTTGGTTGGTGCAATCAGCCTGGGGGCTGATCTGGGGTTGTTCTCTGTAGCACACCGACGAGTCTTGATTGTTTAAGCAAGAGATTGTTTGATTGTCTGGAACCACAACCTTCCTAAACTCCGGTGATGTAGTGTTAGCTGGTAGTTATCTAATAATAATAATAATAATAATAATAATAATAATAATAATAATAATAATAATAAACAGTTTATTAATAGAGTTGCAGGCGGTGGCTGAAAATATATACTGGGATCGAGTGGATGTTGGAATTCACTATGGATATGGTCGATAAGGCGGAGGAGGCCTCAAAGGGTCAAGGACCGGAGGAACCAAGCAGAATATATGCAGACTCACCCTCACGCCAATCCTCGTCGAGGAAGAAACTTATGGGTCTGGTGACATCAGGAATAAAGACAACCAGAGAAACGGACGATGAACGCTGCTCGCTATGCCGCGGAGATCACTTTCTTCAGATGTGCCGGACATTCCTCAGCATGTCCACAGGGAAGCAAACTTCCCTCGTAAGGGAAGAACGTCGCTGCTTTGCCTACCTGGGTTGTAATCACCGGATAACGGAATGCAGCCAGAAGATGGTATGTGGTATAGGTGGCTGCTCTGGAGTACACTCGAGGCTTCTGCACTTCACGGGAGTTCTGACGAACAGTGGCAAGGGGCAACGGGGCGAAGTTGAAAGAGAACACCAGACCAATTTCCAAAGGGTGAAGAGAGCAATCACTGAGGGGCACTTACCAAATAGACATATCACCTGACCACAAGCGACCTAGAATGAGTCAACTTAAGGCCTTTATGCCACCACCGGAATCGGCAACTAGTGGAGCTAAATCATGGAAGACCGAAGCCGGTACAAGCACCATGGGGAAAAGGACTGGGAGTACACAAAGCGTGCTGGTGACCACAAATAGAAGAAATCCACATAGAAGGGTCAGGGAAACCATAACCAACAACGGAATTGATGATCAGCGTGAAGAACCCAATGTTTACGAGTTGTGATTACAAGAGTCCAGCAGAGTCGCACTTCCAATAGTGAAAGTCAGGATGGAGGAGAAGAACCAAGAGGCGAAGGAGTAGTGGTCACCAGAGCTCTCTTGGTTAGGTTAGTCTAGTTAACCGGCTGCAGGCAGAGGGAAGGCCAGTTTTTTCCCTCTCCATTGGCACGATCATGAAAGAAAGAAGTAGTGTAAACACGGAAGAGATCAGTGTAAAGGTGGTTAGCGTAAGAGAAAAAAAGAGCCGATCCATCACTATCCCCAAGGTCATTGTTCTTGAGAATCTACAGTCTTCTCTGAGAGTTTTCGGTCGAAAACACCCAAGACGTCAACAGTTACAGTAGTAGGTAGTAGGCAGCTACCAAACAGGAAGGTACTACTGCCTGGGAAGATATTGGAAGCATAATGTGTTGTCTAATGGTAGACCCTGCTGCTATGAGGCATTACGAAAATTGTGACCAAGTACCAGGTTTCTAATCTAACTTTCTACCTCATTTACACACAATTGCATGTCTCAATTGTTTCTCTTACTTTGACAACATAACATACATACAGTCAACCCTCGGTCCCACATTCCACGTTTACGCGGTACCCTGCCGAAACCGGAATGCTCACATTCTGCGGTGGGTGTACCCCTTTACGCGGAGAGCGGCTAGCGAGCCGCGCCATTTTTGGATCCAAACCTCCCGCCATCTCTCCCGCCCTCTCCCGCCATCCGCCATGTTGTGTAAGCAGCGCGAGTAGGTTGCACAGTGTGTGTCTTTCTTGCGTTATCAGTGACGTCATATGATGTATCGGACTGTAATTGAGCCATGCATCCTTACCTCCCTCCGCTGCTAGCTGTGATGGGTTTAAAGTAATATGACGTGTCCACCCGCGGGAGGGAGGGAGGGAGGAAAGACGACGCTTGACCTAGCAGCGGCAGTTTCATCCCTCCATGCCACACCGTGTAATCGTGCATCCATTGTTCTGTAAAATGGCTTCTGCCGGACCACCGCCCCCAGAGAGAAACCTTTCCTTACCTGGACCCAGCCGCCCTAAGCCAAAGAAGACACGACGTTCCTTAAGCTACGAAATTAAGTATAAGATCATACAAGAGTTGGAGAAAGGAACAAGACAGGTTGATCTCGAGCGCCAGCATGTTGTTAACGAGTCTACGATCAGGACAATTAAGAAGGATGCAGCCAAGATAAAGGAGCACATGAACATCACAAAGTCTACAGGTGCTTCTATGATCAAGTATTTCCACAACCAGGTGCTTCTCAAGACGGAAAAATTACTTGTGAGCTACTTGGTGCGTCAGGCGCGACGGAACATGGCGGTGGACACGCGCTCAGTTAAGGAGTACGCACGTGAACTGTATGCTGCAGTGTCACGAAAGATGGGAATTACAGAGCCCAAACCCTTTAATGCTTCCTCTGGGTGGTTACAGAGGTTTAAGAAGAGGAACAAGATCACCAATATCAACATTGGTGGTGAAGAAGCTAGTGCTGACCGTGTTGCGGCTAGGGAATTTCCTCCGTTTTTACGTGAGATTATGGAGGAAGGACAGTACACCGACGACCAGGTGTTTAACATGGACGAATCTGGTCTTTTTTGGAAAAAGCTACCTTCCAAGACCTTCGTTGTGAAGAATGCCAGCAAGATTCGGGGCTGGAAGTTGCAGAAGGAGCGCATCACCATCCTGTTTACCACCAATGCCTCCGGTACCTGTAAGCTCAAGTTATCAGTGATCCACACAGCACGCAAGCCGCACGCCTACAAGAGCATGGACATGACCAAGCTAAATGTCCACTGGCTGACCGCACGTAAGGCGTGGATGTTCTCTACACTGTCCCTCTCCTGGTTTGATGACTGTTTCGTTCCCGATGAGAAGAAATTCTGTGAGCAACAGAATGTGCCATTCAATATTTTGTTGCTGCTGGACAACGCACCAGGACACTCGCCCCTACTGTTAGATCGTCACCCCAACGTGAAAGTGGTCTTCCTTCCTCCCAACACTACGTCTATATTACAGCCCATTGACCAAGAGTTAATCTGTAATGTAAAAGCTGCATTCTCAACAAAAAAATTCAAACTCCTGAACGACTACACCAACACCAGGGAAGAGTTGAGTAACCTGAGTGACACCACCACCGATAGCAAGAGCGAAGACGACGAGGATCAACAGTTGGCAGAGCAACAAGTACTTTTAAAACAATTCTGGAGAATATTCAACATCAAGAAAGCTGTGGACTTCTTGGTGGAGGCATGGGATCAGCTGTCTGTAGCAACTGTTCGTCACGCATGGAGACATGTGTTGCAAGGTATTCCAGGTGGGAGGCAGAGTCAATCTGTGACTGGTGAGGTTCAGACTGTTGCAGTAGCAGTGGACCTTGCCAGAGAAGCTGCACAGAGTGTTACAGCTGCAGGCTTCTCCGAGACCACCAACGACGACATCCTGGAGGTGATAAGGGATCCTGATGTGACTACCGACGAGATGGTATATGATGATGACGTCAGTGAAGAGGCAGGTGGTGCGTCATCCCAAGAAGAACGCCCCTTATCCCATAGTAATGTTAGGGGTGCCATCGAGTGTATCGAGAAAGTCAAGCTCCTCCTTTCCGACGACCCTGACGCAAACAGGTGTGAAATCTTCACTACCCAGCTGTTGCAGACTATGGAGCCCTACATCAAGGTTTATCACGACAACATAAATACCAGCCGTCAGCAAAGCATAACAGAGTTCTTTGCCCGCAACCCACCACAGCCAGCCAAGCCAGTGATAGTGACAGAGGTAGAGACAGTGATGATGACTTTGAGGGATTTGTCAGGGAGGCCCTGACAAGTGTGGATGACAGTGATGGTGACTCACCTGAGGGCCAGTAGCCTGCCCTCTGCCTCAGAACCAGCCTCCATTCCCGTACGCCGACCCATCTCTTCTACTAACGTAAGTGTTAACCCCAACCTTGTTTTTTTCTAACCTAACCTTCAGTTTATTGAATGTTCCTTTCTATATTATGTGTGTGTGAATACCATCATAAAGTTAAGATGTTATTTTTAGTAAAACGTACGTATTGTGTCGGGAAAAAGTGGAGTTTGGGGGTCGGCCCGATCTCTATTTCAATTAATCCTGTATGTTATGTTGTTCACTTTACTCGTTTCTCACATTACGCGGGCCGCCGTGGGTCGAATTAACCGCGTAAAGTGAGGGTTCACTGTTTCTCACTATTGATTTTTTCATTTTTGCATTTCTTTATTATTATTATTATTATTATTATTATTATTATTATTATTATTATTATTATTATTATTATTATTATTATTATTATTATTATTATTATTATTATTATTATTAGTGTTCTTATTATTATTATTATCATTAGTATTTTTTTTATTTTGTATTTTGTATTATACATTTTAATTACGATGAATTATTATTTTATTTAATATGAATTATTATTATTATTACATTTTCGCTCCTCAGGCCCTGATGTGGGTTAGTGACCTGTGCCCGGGTGGGCTAATCCCCATAAAAAAAATAAAATAAAATGTGGGAACACCTCCGAAGTACTGCACTATGCCAAGCACCGAAAAGAGTGGATCTCCTGATAGGTCTAGATGTACAACAAGTATTAGTGCCGTTAGAAGTAAGGAGCGGGAAGGAAGGAGAGCCGTTTGCAACACACACCCTTCCGGGCTGGACTATAAATGGACCGCTTGGAGTGGTGAACCGTGATTATGCCGTGATCAACCACTTTAGAATGGCACCATTAAATTCGGAGACAAATCTGGAAAAACAAGTCAGGAACTTCTGGGAATGTGACTCCGCCTACAGTAACGATGATCCTGTCGAAGACAAGAGAGTCCTGATGCAGTGGTCAGCGTCAATTACTCAAGTGGACGGACACTACAAACTTCCCATCCCGTTTCACCAGGAAGAGCCGGAACTCCCAGACAATAAGAAGCTTGCCGAACAGCGATTGACGGGACTGAGAAAATGCCTCCTAAAGAACCCAGGGCTCTCACAGAGGTATCAAGAAGAGATGAGACGTCTAGTCGATGAAGAGCATACTGAGAGTGTCCCACGTCAAGAACTCAGTGTTGCACCCGGGAAGACCTGGTATGTCCCACACCACCTCGTGTTGAATCCCAACAAGCCAGAAAAGGTGAGAATAGTTTTTTGATTGTGCAGCCGAATATGAGTCGATGTCATTGAACAACCAGGTGATGCAAGGGCCAGACCTTAACAACAATTTGATGGGAGTCCTCATCAGATTCAGACAAGGAAAGGTGGCACTCATGGCTGATATCGAGGCAATGTTCCACTAAGTGAGAGTAGTACCCGAACATCGAGACGCCTTACGATTCTTATGGTGGACGGTCGACCAGCTGCCAGGGGCCCCACCACTTACCGAATGACAGATCCCTCATGAAAGACAAATAAGAAAGGTAAAAGCACATGGCGTTAAAGGTAATATTCTAAAATGAATTAGGGCGTGGTTACAGGACAGGAAACAGCGAGTGAGCATTAACGGCACTAAATCCCATTGGAGCAACGTCACTAGTGGAGTTCCCCATTTAGGCTCGAAATAGGTAAACATTGGTTTGGAAACAGTAGTGGATGAATAGAACAAGTTACCAAACATCATCATTAACTCGAATACCCTGGAGAGCTTCAAACATAGGTTGGATGGATATATGAGCAATAGGGGTTGGGTGTAAATGGGACTGCCCAGTATGGGCCAATAGGCCCGCTGCAGTTTCCTCCATTCTTATGTTCTTATGTGTAGCCCTTTATGTGCCGGGTATGCGCTACAACAAACATTCCAAGATTACAGGGAAAGTCTTCATGACGACATCAAGAAAGCGAATCGTAACTTCTACGTTGACGATCTGCTTCTCTCAGTAGATTTGCCGGGGAAGGCAACGATAATTACCCATTGACTGAGATAGCTGAGGAAGAAGGAAGGATTCAGACTTACGAAGTGGGTCTGTAATCACAAGGAAGTCCTCAAGGCAATTCCCCAGACAGAGAAAGCCGTGGGAGTAAAGGAAGTCATTTTGAAAGACGACAGGCTCCCCACTGAACGAGCGCTGGGAATCTTATGGAACTTGGAAAAGGACGAACTAGCGGTCCGGGTCCAGATCCCTAAGAAACCGGAGACGAAACGAAGCCTTTGAGTATGGTCAGCTCCATATATGACCCATTGGGACTCATCGCTCCGAGCGTCACAAGAGCCAAAATTATATTCCAAGATGAGTGTAGACGAGGTGTTGGGTGGGATGAACGAATGGCTGAACAGAACAGGGTGGCTTGGCGAAGATGGCTCGATGAACTTCCTCACCTATCACAGGTACGCGTTCCACGGTGCTACCCACCCGAGAATGCAAATCCAGTGGCTGCCGTGCAACTACACCACTTCTACGACGCCTCCCAAAAAGCGTATGGAGCTGTATCGTATCTTAGGACCACGTGTGAAGATGGAACCCACCATATCTCCTTCGTGTGTGGCAAGGCCAAGCTAGCCCCTCTGAAACAGCAGACCATACCTCGACTCGAGCTCTGCGTGGCAGTACTGGCTGCCAAGGCACACAAACAACTACAACGAGAACTTGAATTACAAATAGACAGCTCAGTGTTCTGGACTGACAGTACGGCAGTCCTTCAGTACATACGAAACACCGAAACACGCTTCCATTCCTTCGTGGCCAATCGAGTGGCAACAATACACGAGGACTCCAATGTAGAACAATGGCGCCACGTGAAGTCGGCACTGAACATAGCCGATGACGCTAGTCGTGGACTACATGGAACAGAGCTCAACGAGGAGGGCAGGTGGATTCGGAGACCTACTTTCCTCTTGTTGGAGGATTCCAGACCTCACAGACGGAGACCCAGAGGTGAAGAAGGAAACCACGGTGCTGACGACGAATGCTGACCAGGGGGAGGGTATCCTCGATAAGCTATGGGCCAGGTACTCCTCGTGGCATCGACTTCTGAATAGCGTAGTGTGGATTAGAAGGCTTATAGAATGGTGGCTGGAGAAGCGAAAGAACAAACATCACCGAAAACATCGACTCAAGGTCAGCGAATTGGAAGATGCGAAGTTAGTCGTCTTAAGATTTATGTAAAGGAAACGATTCCCTCGAGAACTCGGAATGTTACAACAGGGACAACCCGTGAGAGGTAGTGGCGTGAGTCGACTGGAACCTCATCTAGACATGCACGGTTTAATCAGAGTCGGCGGCCGACTGAAACATGCCGCTCTCCACCCAGACCAGAAGAATCCCATACTGTTGCCGAGGGACAACAGGATCACGGGGCTCATTGTGAGAGAGGTACACTCAACTAGAGCTGGACACTCAGGACGAGAACACACTCTTGCCATAATACGTGGGACATACTGGATACCTAAGTGCCGCAAATTACTCGACCGCACAATACAGACGTGTGTGACTTGTCGGAGAAGCAGCTGGAGGCCTACCCACCAACGCCAAGCCGTCCTGCCAGAAGATTGAAGTATGCCCAATTCATCGCGGACCGATTTTGGAAGAGGTGGGTAAAGGAATATCTCCCGACACTACGTCAGTGATAAAGTTTATTCAAAACTCGCTGTAATCTCCACGCTGCGGATATCGTGATCATCTCTGGACAACCCTTCCCCAGGAGTCAGTGGATGCTAGAGAGAGTACTGGAGGCACTACCGAGCACAGATGGCCTGGTGCGAAGTGTTAAAGTGAAGACAAAGGACTCAGTGTTAATACGCCCAGCGACGAGACTCTGCCTCTTGGAAGGGGTCGGAGAGTGAATCTAATGGTAGGCCGTAATTTCGTGCGAGAGGTCTAGAGAGAGAGAGAAAGGGAGAGAGGAAAGAAACACAGTGTTGACAACGAACTTTGCTGAGGTATTAAATGTGTGTGCCGGCCACATGCTAAGTGAAGAAACTGTTTACAACTCAGAATAGCTTACTAAGCGAGATGGAGCTGGTAGCAGCTGTGTGACTGTCTGAGGAACAGTCTATCGCCTTCTACTGTAAAGGCAACATCTGGATTCTCGTCAGCCAATGTCACCAGCAGGACATTAGATTTGTTCTCGTGAGTGAGTGTGATTGTGAACTGTTGAATCCTCTGAGAACTCTAAATAACTTTAATAAGTGTAATTATGTACTGTATATTGATCGTATTATTCAAACTGTGTCTTGATGTACCAGCAGTTGTTATATGTGAATTGTATTCAACAGGTTTTGCCCGAATTATACTCACTGCGTCAACGACAAGGGTCTTATTGTCCTGCACAAACCAAAATCGTTCCTATGAGCGATTACAACAAGACTAATCCCGGACATTAGGAACCTTGAGTACAGAGACAGGTTAAATCATCTTAATTTGCACTCCCTTGAGAGACGTAGATTGAGAGGCGATATGATCGAGGTGTATAAATGGAAGTCAGGGCTAAACAAAGGTGATATAACAAAGATACTCAAACTATGCAACCAGGATCGAACTAACGTATGTATTGATTCATACTTGGCAATCTGATGAAGTTCTCCCAGAACCTTCAAGTTCCTCATGCAATTCCCCAGTTCGTCTGGGAACTGTTGGGAGCCTTTCGCGTCATTTAGTCTCACAGTTGGACTTTATTAGCTGACAGACGAAAGTGTGCTTGTTGCCGTGACGTTTCTCTAATATGTCCAAAGCTTCCTTGTACCATGCTTTAAGATCTTGTATTTGCAGGCATCCTCGCAAAGCGTCCTTAGCGGAGCTGGCGTAGGCGACGAAAAGTGTCTCTAATTTCAAAGCATCAAGTATCTGCGGCATCCCAACGTGTCGCTGGAAGGGTCCCTTGAACTCCCAGTATTCACCACAAGTTCCTCCGCTGAACTTCGGCGTCGGCCTTTGGGAGAACCTCATAATTTCTAACAGTTTTCTCACCCAGCCCTCGGATCTTGGAGGGTCGTCCTTTTGGTCCTTCATCAACGTTAGTGGTTTCGGTGAGCGAGCTTCATGCTCGGAAGTACTTCCGCGCTCCCCCTGGTGAAATGTTCCCGGCTCCACGGTTAAGGTGAGCGCCGGGAGTCCTCTTGGAGTATACAGCGTTTTTTCGTCAGTTTCGGTTTCAGGAAGGTCGTGTCTCTGGTAGTGATAACACCTTTCCGCGATCTTCTGTTGTTGTTGAGATTGTCGGACC
Organism: Homarus americanus; assembly: GCF_018991925.1. Taxonomy (NCBI): domain Eukaryota; kingdom Metazoa; phylum Arthropoda; class Malacostraca; order Decapoda; family Nephropidae; genus Homarus; species Homarus americanus. The sequence continues at coordinate 12,301 of NW_024725096.1, read as the reverse complement.
GTAGTCCGACACGGGCCTTTGCCTGTAGGCGGCCCGTTTGGTGGTTTCGGCTGGATCTCTTGGAGCAGCCAGACCGGATTTGGGATTGGGATGGAGGTTGTCCTACCTGCAGATATGAAAGGATACTGCAGGTTTGCAAGTGTAAGCGGACCCTCTGTTAGAGAATGCTTACTACTAACCCCCACTCTTGGAAGTGGTCAGTTTCGGAGTGGCGCGCCCCCAAACTGGGTCCTCACTTGCTGGGGGAGGATAATTCCTAAGCTATCTCGGTGGTGGGTATCGTGTGATGACCCGGAGAAGGTGGTGAATGTGGTTTGTTTGGGCCTTTGAGATTGCTACCAACTCTGTTTGTAGGGTGGAGCAGTCATTAGAAAGTCCCCGTAGGAGGGTCTGACCTTGGGTGTAGAAGGCCGCTCCGGAGCTATGATGTTTTGGGTCCACCAATTCTGGCGGTTGCCGGTGCGGCTATCCATAATGAACACTAACACTCTCGCACTCCCTGCGATGATGCGATCCAGCGGCAGCTTCCACGATGTAGTCCTATCCCACGTTTTGACTGTAATCGCTCATAGGAGCGATTTTGGTTTGTGCAGGACAATAAGACCCTTGTCGTTGACGCGATGAGTATAATTCGGTCAAAACCTGTTGAATACAATTCACATATAACAACTGCTGGTGCATCAGGACACAGTTTGAATAATATGATCAATATACAGTACATAATTATACTTAATAAAGTTATTTAGAGTTCTCAGAGGATTCAACAGTTCACAATCGCACTCACGTTTTGGGGTCTAGAGTTAGACCAACGAAAACAAATCTAATGTCCTGCTGGTGATATTGGCTGACGAGAATCCAGACGTTGGCTTTACAGTAGAAGACGATAGACTGTCCCTCAGACAGTCACACAGCTGCTACCAGCTCCATCTCGCTTAGTAAGCTATTCTGAGTTGTAAACAGTTTCTTCACTTAACATGTGGCCGGCGCGCACATTTGGCACCTCAGCAAAGTTCGTTGTCAACACACTGTTTCTCTCCTCTTTCCCTTTCTCTCTCTCTATCCCTCTCTTTCTCTCTCTCTTCTAGTTTATCTTACTGTAGCGGTAACACTTGTCATTCTCCTCTGAATTCTTTCTAGGGATTCTATATCCATTCTGTAGTATGGTGACCAGAATTGAACTGTGTAATCCAAGTGAGGTCTCACAGTGCAAGATATAGTTTAAGGATGTCAAGCAATAGCTCCTCAACAGCTGATCGTTTAATTCGCCTCCATGCACACAGCAAGACCCTCACTGAATGCTTGTCTTCTTAATTCATGTGTGTGTGTCTGTGTGTGTGTGTAATAGTAATTAATCATTTATTGAAGGAGCATGGCAGTCGGAAGGATGAAATTATACAGTTACATAATTGGGGAATGGGTAACTTGATTGACAAATAATATACAAGTAATATAAGTGATACAAATATAATATATAATATCTAGGTGGGGAGAAGGTTATACTACAGGGCATTTCAACATAGAGATAGTGCAAAAAAGTAATATTGACTGGAGGTGAATACACTGGTTAGAGATAGTGCAAAAAAGTAATATTGACTGGAGGTGAATACACTGGTTGATTACGAGTTGTTGATAATTTTTACAATGATTGGGACTAGGCTGTTCTTATAGCGATCAGTAGTGGCTCGTATGGGCTGGATGTGGTTGGGGTGTCAAACAGCAATTCACCGACGAGGGATCTCGGGTGGAAGTAAAAGCCGGTGTCGAGGATGGTGCAGAAGCTTTTCACCAAATTTGCAGATGAGGTCGGGGTGCTGGTCAGAGAAAGCCGAGAGGGTCAGTTTGTTAAACGCTTCGTTATATAAGAACATAAGAACATAAGAATGGCCTATTGGCCCATATTGGGCAGTCCCATTTACACCCAACTCCTATCGCTCATATATCCATCCAACCTATGTTTGAAGCTATCCAGCGTATTCGAGTTAATGATGATGTTTGGTAACTTGTTCCACTCGTCCACTACTTTATTTCCAAAACAATGTTTACCTATTTCGCGCCTAAATCTAAATTTCTCTAATTTAAAAGATTGTTACGAGTTCGCTCCTGGTTGGATAGTTTGATTACCTTTGTAATGTCCCCTTTGTTCAGCCCTGACTTCCATTTATACACCTGGATCATATCGCCCCTCACTCTACGTCTCTCGAGGGAGTGCAAATTAAGAAGCTTTAACCTCTGTACTCAAGGTTCCTAATGCCCGGGATTAGTCTTGTCATTCTCCTCTGAATTCTTTCCAAGGATTCTATATACATTCTGTAATACGGTGACCAGAATTGAACTGTGTAATCCAAGTGGGGTCTCCCAAGCACAAGATATAGTTTTAAGATGACCTCGCTAGTCTTGTAACTAACACTCCTTTGTATGAACCCAAGTACTCTATTAGCCTTGTTTCGAGCAACTACACATTGTTTACTTGGCTTAAGATTCCTACTTATCATTACTCCTAAATCTTTCTCGCAGTCGGATTTCTCAATAACATTGTTGTTCATCTGGTATCTGGTTTCCCTGTTTACATCTCCTATACTGAGTACTTTACATTTGTCCACATTGAATTTCATCTGCCATTTTTCAGATTATTCAAAATTTTTTTTTAGATCTTCCTGTAGCTTTGCGAAGTCATCGTCAGATTTAATTACACGTCCAATTTTAGTGTCATCAGCAAATTTACTTATGTTGCTGTCTATGCCGATATCTATGTCGTTTATGTATTTAATAAATAATAATGGTCCAAGTACTGAGCCTTGCGGAGCTCCACTAGTGACGTTGCTCCAATGGGATTAAGTGCCGTTAATGCTCACTCGCTGTTTTCTGTCCTGTAACCACGCCCTAATCCATTTTAGAATATCACATTTAATGCCATGAGCCTCCACTTTTCTTATTAGTCTTTCGTGGGGGACTCTGTCGAAGGCTTTGCTAAAGTCGAGATATACCACATCATAATTGTTCTTTATTCGGTCAAGACCTGCAGAGTACAAATTACATATGTTACGTATGAGATAATTAATTCAATCGTATGTTCCATCACTATTAATGACTACATATAATATATTTGAGTAGAGTAGGGTGTTAAACTATATAAAACTTATGTGTTTCGGGACTAATGTAGGACTTATTAACTCCCTGACTTGATAGCTCACTGGACAGCTAGAGACTGATCGAGCAAATCAGCCGGAGGCGAGGGGCCGTCTGTTTCTCACTTAACACCTCAGCAAAGCTCGTTGTCAACACTCCAGCAGTCTCTCCTCTCTCTCTCTCTCTCTCTCTCTCTCTCTCTCTCTCTCTCTCTCTCTCTCTCTCTCTCTCTCTCTCTCTCTCTCTAGTTTATTCTACTGTGGCGGTAACACGCTCTATAGCTGTCTTGAACTTATCAAGAAGCTCCTCACTCCTACACCGGCCAATATCATTGCCTCCTGCACTCAGGTAGATTATGGGTTTGTTCCCATTACCAGACAAGATATTGTCCATCCTGTCAACTATATGCCCCACCCAAGCTCCTGGCAAACACACCCTCATCCTATTTTTATCTTTACCACAAAAAGCTCTGTTGAGATACCATACCTGTGAGTCGCCAACAATTAAGGTTTTCGTACCTTCCTTGTCAGCCTTGTCCCTCCCTATACTAACGTCCAATTCGTCTATCAAAGGACTGTAAGGGTTGGTACACTTAGCTGTTGTTGTCGTATTCTTGGTGTGTTTTTTCACCACCAGTTTGGTCATCCCTCTCCTCACAACCTTCCATTCGCCTGAGTTTTCGTCAGACACGGGCTTTCCTTATCTCGTTTCCTCCTTCATCCTCGCCATCTCTTCCTTTAGTTTCAGGTTTTCTTCCTAACTCTGCCCTCAGAAGGGCACAGCCCTGTTCACAAGTAGCGCTTGCATTACTGACGTAATGGAACATTATATAATCCAGTCTCATTAAGCATACCGAATCTGTCAACATGAGTTTGAGTAATGGTATGAACAAACTGGATAATTATGTGATTAAGAAGATTTGTAACCAGGTGAGAGGGTTGGGTCATCCTACCCTATGACTTGAATACGTCAGCTGCTGTGCTTAGAGATGGCATGGTAAATTTTTTTCTTAAGAAGATTAGTAAGGGTTGGGTCACTGCCTTATGACCTGAACATTGTGGACACCTGCTCTCCCCTAGGGACTTGATCTCACTCTCCTCTACTGTATATATTAGCCTTGTCAAGTATTTCTCCTTAGTCTATACTCACCCCTGAAGATGTGAATTACACGAAAGTGCTTGAGAACTTCGCGTTTTCTTGTTTCCTTGTAGCTATCAGTGGGGCCCGGACAAAAGCCCCCTAGAACAAAAGCCCCCTAGGACAAAAGCCCCTAGGACAAAAGCCTCTCAGTAAAAGTGAAAAATAGGACAGAAGCCCCCTGTTTTTATGTTAAAGAGAGGGTCATTAGAAATATTAAAACAATATAGATTTAAATATGAAATTAGTACAATTTAAATAATTAGAATATTAGAACTCTTTCAATTTTGTTATAGAACATTATTAAATAAATAGAAAAGAAAAAAGACGACATATTTTACCTTCATGTTCATTTTGTATTTACTGAGGTGACCCTAGGGCCCACTCAGGTCACTGAATGTCAGGGGAGTAATTACCCCAGTAGACAAAACATACGTCTTTGCAGATTTAATAAACATTCCTTGTATACTTCTTTATAACTACAACAGAATTCCCGAAGGTTAGGTTAGGTTAGGTTAGGTTAGAGAAGTGTTCATAAACTGTAAAAAATAAAAATAATTATTTGAAAAATTCTTATTATTTCTCCTGGGAGACTTTTGTCGTAGAGGGCTTTTGTCCTAGGGAGCTTTTATCCAGGGGAGCATTTGTCTTACACTCGGTGATCAGCATATACTTGGATCACACGCACCTACAGTGATTTACTTGTATATATATATATATATATATATATATATATATATATATATATATATATATATATATATATATATATATATATATATATATATATATATATATATATATATATATATATATATATATATATATATATATATACATATATATATATACTGGGGGTCCCCGACTTACGGACGCCCGCTGATACAAACGGGTTAAACTTGAAATTTAAAGTATTTTATTTACCTGATGATTTATTTTTTACTTTCATTTACTATATTTTGACATTCTATTTCTTCTTTTACAAAAGAACATAAGAACATAAGAAAATAAAGAGTCTGCAATACGCCGGTTGGCCTGTGCATGGCAGCTCCTGTCGTGAGTTACTATCATCCATGAATCTATCTAGCCTCATTTTAAAACTTTCCAGCGTTCCAGCATTTACTACAAACTTGCTTAGGTTGTTCCACTCGTCCACCACCCTATTTGTGAACCAGTTCCCTCATATCTCCCTCCTAAACCTAAACTTATCCAACTTAAATCCGTTGCTACGAGTCCTATCCTGCTCGGATATTATAAGAACTTTATCTATATCGCCTTTATTGATTCCTTTCACCCACTTAAATACTTTTATCATATCTCCCCGCACTCTTCGTCTTTCTAGGGAATGCAAATTTAGTTTCTTTAACCTATCTTGATATGGAAGGTTTCTAAGTCCCTGAATTATTTTTGTCATTCTTCGCTACACCGACCCAGTGAATTGATATCCATTCTATAATAAGGGCACCAGAACTGAACCGCATACTCGAGGTGCGGCTTGACTCGCGCAAGATATAGTCTTCTAGGTCGTAGGTCCGGGCTTACAAGTACCCCAAAGTCTCTTTCACAAGTTGACTTCTCTAGGTTGATGTTGTTAAGGTTGTATACATTGACAGTATTTGTGCTTCTAATATTAAGTACGCTCCACTATCTGCTGTTGAATTTCATTTGGCATTTCCTAACCACTCCTGCAGTTTATTTAAATCCTCCTGTAGTGCATTTGCATCCTGCCCTGAATTAATCTGCCGCCCTATTTTGGTGTCATTCGCAAACTTGCTTATGTCACTGCTGATCCCAGTATCTAGATCGTTTATGTAGATTATGAACAAGAGTGGGCCCAGTCCTGACCCCTGGGGAGCCCCACTGGTTACACAACCCCACTCAGATTTAAGACCATCTACAGTATGCTGACCCTCTTTGTTCCTTCGATGAGCCATGATTTTATCCAATTTAAAACTTTCCCCTCGATACCATGAGCCTTAACTTTTCTCAAAAGCCTCTGATGCGCTACTCTGTCAAACGCTTTGCTAAAGTCGAAGTAAATAACATCGTAATTTTCGTCATTATCTACTACCTCGAAGACTTACCTAAAAAACGTCAGCAGATTTGTTAGACAACATTTTTCTTTTGTAAGCCCATGTTGAGAGTCGTAGATTAATTTGCTTTTTTTTTTTTTTTTTTTTTTTTTTTGTTACGGGAATTAGCCCACCCAGGCACAGGTCACTGACCCACATCTGAGCCTGGGGGGGGCGAAAATGTAATATGAATAAAAATAATAATAATATTAATAATAATAATAATACAGGTAATAATAATAATAATAATAATAATAATAATAATAATAATAATAATAATAAAGAACCACAATGAAATACAAAATGAAAAAATAACCAAAAGTGAGGAACAATATATGTATGTTGTGTTGTCAATAGTAAGAGAAACAATTGAGACCCTGCAATTGTGTGTAAATGAGGCAGAAAGTCAGATTAACAACCTGCGACTTAGTCACAATTTTCGTGATGCCATATGGCAGCAGGGTCTACCATAGACAACACATTATGCTCCCAATATCTTCCCAGGCGGTAGTACCTCCCTGTTTGGTAGCTGCCTAATACCTACTACCTATCATTTGCTATAATTGATTCAAGAAATTTCCCCACAACTGACGTCAAACTAATCGGCCGGTAATTTGACGCTGATGCTCTGTCTTCCTTTTTGAATATGGGTACTACATTTGCCTGTTTACACAAGTCTGGCACAATTCCCGTGTCTAATGATTTTGTAAATAAATTTAACAGGCGTCCGCTAATCTGTTCCTTACACTCTTTCAAAACTCGAGGGAAAATTTCATCCGGCCCTAGGGATTTTGTCTTCTTTAGTTTATTTATCTTCTTAAGAACACTTCCCCCCCCTCCCTGACTATAAAGGCCCAGCTTTGTCCTTGACCTTTGTCCTATATACCTGGAAAAATTCCTTGGGATTTGCCATGGATTCTCTTGCTATCCTGATTTCGTAGACCCTCTTTGCCTTCATTACATTTTTCTTAACATTCCTAGATAGTTCATTATACCTATTTCTGAGCTGCTCCTCCCCTCGATTTATTTTTTTTATAAATTCCTTTCTTTATTCCTATGTCATGTTTAAGTTTTCTGGTCATCCACCTTGGCTCATTCTTATTTAACCTAATTTTTCTGTATGTTATATTTTCTTCTTGTGCATTACATAGTATACGAGTGAATATATTATAGTCATGATCAATTGTTGTGACACCTGTGACCTCACCCATTCCTACTGGGGACTGACCTGACTGTTCCTAGGCGACCTCACCTAGGTACCTTCTTAACCCCTGATAATCCGCCAATCGAAAGTTTGGGACTCTGACCATATTGTCATTGTTTTTCGTTTCCCAATTTAGGGTGAACATGATTTCTCTGTGATCACTGTTCCTAGTTCTTCCCCTACTGTGATATCTCTGATAATATTTTCTTTATTTGTTAATACTAGGTCTAATATATTGTTACCTCTTGTAGGTTCTGAAATTAGTCGTTTAAAAAAATTGTCCTGTACTGCATCTTGGAAGTCTTCAGAGTCATAGTTACCTACAATGTTGTCCCAGTCAGTTTTTCTGAAGTTGAAATCCCCCATAATGCACAGGTTGTTGTATTTTGCTGCCCTACTCATTTCCTGCCATATGGGCTGAGCTGCTTCTTTCCCAAGGCTTAGGGGCCTGTAAATCACTCCCATTATTAGTTTTTCTCTTCCTTCCGCAATTTCTACCCATACAGACTCGGTTCCAATTTCACCCTTTATTGAATTATTAATACAACATTTTAATGTATCCCTGACGAAGAGTGCGACCCCTCCCCCCTTCCTACCTTCCCTGTCCTTTTGAAAAAGGGTGTACCCTTCTATGTGGTACTCTGATAAAAAGTTCTTGCTCTCCAGATTCATCCAAGTTTCGGTGATTGCGATGATGTCTACATTCTCGGTACATACAACCGCTCTCAGTAAGTCTATTTTATTTCTAACGCTCCTTCTGTTTGTATAGTATACATTTAAACCTACCCTTTCCTGGTCCTGTCTTACCCCTTGTCCTGAGAAACCAATTTTACTCTCCAGGACCTGCTTGTTTTTTGACTCCCACTCGTTTTTTGACTCCCACTTACCCAGACCTCTCTCTACTGGCGAAACCCCCCCTTTGGAGTGACAATTTCATTCTCCAGGGATGCAGACAACGTCTTTACCCCTGCGCGAGACAAGAGTACTCCTTCTCGACTGTACAGGTAGTCGTTGCCATAGAATGGTTGCCAGTTATCAATGAATACCCAACCATTGCTTGCACAATGTTTTTTCCAGTCGGCAATTTATAGCAATTGCCCTGGACAGCCATTCACGACCAACTCCTCTTCTAGGCAAGGCACCACATACTATCGGGATCCCTCCCCTATCTCTAATCTTCCCCAGCGCCTCCCTATACCTCTTGAAAAGTTGCTCACTCCCAACCTTTCCTATGTCGTTACCTCCCACACTAAGACACACTACTGGATTGGTACCCTCCCCTGACAAAACCCTCTCTATCCTCTCAGCTACAAGCCCTATCCCAGCCCCAGGAAAACACACCCTAGTCCTATGTTTCCTATCTCTTGCACAAAAAGTCCTATCTAAGAACCTCACCTGGCTATCCCCAACTACCACGACCTTACCACTGGGCAGGGTCTGAACAACTTCCCTTTTCACTCCTGGCACCACAACGTCCTGCCTCTTCTCTTCCTCGTCCTGCCTCTTCTCCTCGTCCTGCCTCTTCTCTTCCTCGCCAGCTTCCTCCAGCACTTGGTAGGGGTTACTGCACTCCACACATTGGTCAGCTTTCCTGAGTCTGACCCTAGTCCCATTGGAAGCAACCACTCTCCACGCCTGTTCCTCCTTCGCAGGTGTCCTGCTAGGCAGGACACCTACCCGAAGGAGTTTAGTCCTGAGGGCTTCGTTCTCCCCCTTTGACACGTCCATCTCTCTCCTCAACTGCTCCAGCTGACTTAACAGAGTAGCCAGGAGGTCATCCTTCCTTACACTCCGCCCCTCTTCCCCAACAACACAACGATCCCCAACTACCACGGCGGCCATTTCCTCTGGTCACTAACACGAGCACTTCCTTCTCCATGCTAGGTCAGGTAGCGTATCAGCTAGGTGATTTTGAATGTATATACGGACTTAGGCTATGATACAGTGGGGTTTTAAACTTTGTTCTGTAAGTACAGTATGTACTGTACATAGCATGTGTTCTGACTTACATACAAATCCGACTTAAGAACGTCCTCAGGAAGGAACCCATTCGTAACCCGGGGACTCCCTGTGTGTGTGTGTGTGTGTGTGTGTGTGTGTGTGTGTGTGTGTATATATATATATATATATATATATATATATATATATATATATATATATATATATATATATATATATATATATATATATATATATATATATATATATATATATATACATTTATACATATATATATTTGTAATATTCAGAAATTTTGGTGTAATATTTAGAGACGTAAATACCAATAATGGCGAAACTGAGATACTGAGTCATTCAAGGTCGACTGAGGGAGGACAGCGCTCCCGCACATAGTGAGAGCTTCTGGAACTGACCCTATATAGTATTAAGTGTACTCTAGCGAATTAATATGGACGTGAATCATGAAAATAAATGACAGTTATTAAATTAAAAATTATTTTAGGTCGTTTCTCAGTCTAAATATGTTACGTATTCCCAAATTAAGCCATTAGTTGTGCGGAAAATATGTCCCTAGCCCAAGCTCACGCCTTGGGGCACGCCAGGTATCAATCGCGTGGCAGCGGTCGAGCCAGAGGGACGTTGCTCTGTGCGTCCAGGAAAACGACCACGTGGTCTGGTCTCCTTTGTGTTACGACGTCAGTATTAAAAAGTAAGTTTTATTCGATCTCAGACAGGGTTTAGATAGGGAGGAGGAGAAGTTAACAATAGCCAACAGAGGGTTTATTGCAGGGATTCTGTAGAGCCCACTCGTTCGGTCTGAGCCGTCGGTCCGAGCCCACTCGGTCTGAGCCCACTCGGTCTGAGCCCACTCGGTCGAAGTTGAGCCCGTCTTGAGCCCACTCGGTTGAGTGAGCAGTTTGAGGGTTGGAGCGGAGCCAGCTGTCTGTGTTGACAACTAACTACGTGGGACCAGCGTCCGCCCCCGGGTTGATGATCGTTTGGGGTCACCAGATTTCCTCCACCTCGATTCACAATACCACATATCTTCAGGCAGTTTAGTGAAATCCTCTTTCTAACGGGAAAATAGAACCCCCCTCAGCAGGACAGGTTGCAATGGCTGACTGGCCCCCACTCTCTTCCGTTTCATGGATGTACTGAGTGTAAACTGAGGCCAGCTGAGTGAATGAACGGTCACACATTGAGACCAGGAGTCTAGTGGGTACTTAGAGACATTTTGTCTCCTCTTAGTATGGGTGTGTTCTGAGCTTGTGTGATGCATGTTACGGGAAATAATGTAAGGTGTGTTTAGAATTTCCCAAGTCCAGGTGTGAGAACAACGCTCCTCATGGTTGATTTTTCACACGTGAGATGTAAGAAATCATATCCAAAGTTGTGAGGGCTTAAGAAAATTATGGGTGCATGCAGAACATATGTGTGAGGTTAAGGAGCATGTTTCACGGGTATTGGTGGAGAAACACATTCATGACTCCTGAGTTCCAGAGAAAATAATGACAAAATTAAAACCAGGGAACACCCGCATGCCTGATGGGTCATGAGTGATATTCTCGATTTTTTTTTTAAATGCCGGCCTCCTTGGCAGGCTAGTAGTTACACCCTTCGGGTTATTTGGCCAGTTGGGATTGTAGAAGTTGTGGGTCATTCCACACAGGCGATGATTGATCCATGTGTGTAGCTAATAATTTCTTACTATGTTTTACCCCAGTTCTCAGGACTGATATTATCTTGTTGAGTGCCCTTAAGGCCTATTCATGGTGGAGTATCAAATTTCTTAATGTTTCATGCCATTTCCCCAGTGCTTGATAAAACATGTATTGTGTTCTAATGATTATGTGTCACCAAGGGATGTGAGATAACGAGGAACTGTTTTCAGATGAGCTCCTCATTCTGGTGTAAGTAGCAGTATTTCATAAGGCATTTTAATATTTTCTCCCTAATTTTGATATCTTGTATAACCTTTGTTCCCCAGTGTAGTGTTTTAAGCCAGGCTAAGAGGTGCGCAAATGTTGGTGTACCATTATTGTTTGTGGCTGTAGTGTTGGAGGGAATAGAAGTGTCTAAATTTACAATGCGTCTCATTCACCTCAATTACAGGTGCTATCTTTCCACGGGTCACGGAGAATATATTTTTTAAAGTAATTGTGTTTGTGCTGGTTCGGGTTTTTCTCCAAGGGGCACTTCCACTGCATTTCCATCCACTAATAATAAAAAACCCAATTCAAGCGAGTTAGAAATTCCCGACCGGTTACACACACACACACACACACACACACATATATATATATATATATATATATATATATATATATATATATATATATATATATATATATATATATATATATATATATATATATATATATATATATATATATATATATATATTGAAAGGGAAACAAACGAGCCCGTTGTTTCCTTTCCCGTGATTTTATCAAGATTTATCTTATCCACGTTTTCATTGTGGATCTACATGAAATATATATATATATATATATATATATATATATATATATATATATATATATATATATATATATATATATATATATATATATATATATATATATATAATTTTGTTGTTGAACGTAATAATTTAAAATCTTAGATTCTTAGAAAGTTATAGATTTTTGCTGTATTATTTGTGCAGGGCGTGATAAGCTCAGTGGTGAGTTTGGTTTATGCTGCCAAGGAGGGAGATGATGTGCTCGAGTTGTGTGCCACCAACACCGGCAAGACCCCTCATATAGGTGAGTCGTAGGTTTAGAGGATAGATGATCCTAGCGTT
>NW_024725095.1:0-14768 GCF_018991925.1 Homarus americanus | reverse complement strand
GGAGGCATAGGTGAGCTTGGGAAGTATGAATGTTGTGTAAACACTGAGGAGCTCGTGTGCAGGACCACCGAGGGACTTGAGTCGGCGTAGGAGGTGGAGACGGAAACTGGAGGATTTGATAACTTCACTGACGTGTGGTTTCTAATTTAGTTTGTTGTCTATATGTATGTGTGTGTGTGTGTGTGTGTGTGTGTGTGTGTGTGTGTGTGTATACTACTGTACTTTTTAGCTCCTCCTACGCAACCTAACCTATTATAGTTAAGTATAGTAGGCTATACACTATTTTGTTAGTATGTGTTATAAAATGTAATTGCATGTTATTATTATTAATATTATTATTATTAATATTACTATTATTATTATTATTATTATTATTATTATTATTATTATTATTGTTATTATTATTACATACTAATATAATACTAAGTTGCCCGCCAGATTTCCTCAGAGATGGGAGGAGCACATTGGCGGCGGTGTTGTTTATACTCCGCCCGATTACTGATTCCTATTCACCGAGCCAGAGCTGGCGGGCGGCGTGTTATGTGCCACGTTTTGTTTCCCTTTGGGCGTACCGCTCAGCTGGGGAGTAGGAGATTTCATAAAAAGAAAGTTTGAGTGGAGAGCACACCTTTTCCTTCACATACAGTTATCTTAGACCATCTACTAGTATAATAGTTTGCACAAAAATACTCTACACTCTTTATAGGTTATTGTTATGTTGTTGTTTTTTTTTTGACTTCTCATCAGATTGTGCATTCAACTAATATACACTAATAGTGTGTTTATTATTATGTTTTATAGTATTATTTCGTAAAATATTGGGAAACACAATTATAGTCACTAGTATAGTATATTATTGGGGTTTATAGCAGTTTGTGGTCTAATAGTATCATGCCTTATGAGTGGTGTTCTATGTAGTGATGATTAGGCAATAAAATATGCTTTGGGTGTTTATAGCAGTTTGTGGTCTACTAGTATCATGCTTTATGGGTGGTGTTCTATGTAGTGATGATTAGGCCATAAAATATGCTTTGGGTTTATTGCTAACAAAATATACTTTGCTCTACCGCTGTAGTGCAAAACATGGTGAAACTTACATACACCGTTAATAAAGTATTGATGGAAGAAGAAGAAGAAGAAGAAGAAGAAGAAGTAAGAGGAAGAAGAAGAAGAAGAAGAAGAAGAAGAAGAAGAAGAAGAAGAAGAAGAAGAAGAAGAAGAAGAAGGAAGAAGAAGAAGAAGAAGAAGAAGAAGAAGAAGAAGAAGAAGAAGAAGAAGAAGAAGAAGAAGAAGAAGAAGGAAGAAGAAGAAGAAGAAGAAGTAAGAGGAAAGAATTGTGGAGGGAATGAACAGTGAGATAAATGTAAAGCCTCCGATGGCGGCAGCGTTTCTGTTATTAATATATAATAAGACAATAGGAAAATATGTTGTTGTCTCTACCTGTATTATTACCTTTGCGATAGCATGGTTCAATTTTGGGAGGACATAGGAAGGAGCAGGAGGTTAGGAAGGGATTTGTAGTGGGAGAGATAGTGTCTGTGATCCTCGGGTCACCACTCCTCGGATTGTGTCAGTTCAAGTTTAGAAGCTCCAACAACTTTCCCTGAATACGAATTGGCAACCTGTCGATTTACAACAGGTACCTACTTACTGCTACAGTAGGTAGGTGAACAGGGACCAAGGGGGCTAGGAAGAGTGTCCAAACAACTTGCTCCTGCCTGCCTGTGTGATGTAGTCGTGGCCAGAATTAGGTTAGGATACAGACACATCTGGCTAGTTAGTAACGCTGTACCCATACCGGAACACTCAGCATGTAAACTTGGTGATACACCTTTAAAGCACTACTATATTATTGAATGGGACACTGTCAAAGACTTCAGGCCACCTCACTTATTGTATCTTGAACTATGTCATTACTTCATTGAGGACATTACATTCTTGCTCTTTATCCCACATTGGCTAGCCCACACTGGTAAATGTGTACTGTACTGTCAATGAATCTGATGTATTTCTTTGTGTATGAACCTGACTGAAAATAAGGTCGCCTCCCTGGCTGCTGCTGCTTCTTGCGCCCTTCTAAGTCCCGTTTAAGTCCCCCACCCCAGGCCCCCACAGTACCCCTTCACATCTACACCATTCAAAAACATTTTCACTCAATTTCCACAATACTATGCTAATTACACGTAAAATTGAGTGTTATCCTGCAAAACGTTGATGTCGTATATTTCTCTCTTTAAGTGATATCCTGTGGCTCCGAAAGGAGCCTGTTTGGTTAGGTTGTCTTGTGTGAACGAACCTTGGGTTCTTATTTCTTCTCTGTCTTCTTTGGGAGGAGCACAGCTTGGATGTTAGGAAGGACACCCCCTTGGGCAATGGTGACTCCAGACAGGAGCTTGTTCAGCTCCTCGTCATTGCGAATGGCAAGCTGAAGATGACGCGGGATAATGCGGGTCTTCTTGTTGTCGCGGGCGGCGTTACCGGCCAGCTCGAGCACTTCTGCTGCCAGGTACTCCATGACGGCTGCAAGGTACACAGGGGCACCTGCACCAACACGCTCAGCATAGTTGCCTTTACGCAAGAGACGGTGGATCCTACCCACGGGGAACTGGAGTCCGGCCCTGCTAGAACGGGACTTTGACTTGCCCTTCACTTTGCCTCCCTTGCCGCGTCCTGACATGTTGCTGCTGCTGCTTTTCGTGATAGGAGTTAAATTTCCGCCCGCCACCTTGGTCTTTTATACCAAGCTCAGGATCAGGCCAGGTGGCCGTCTCGCGGACCCAACCAATGTAAGAGAGCCGTAGCTGCAGCCAGTCTGATCCTGAGCGGCCCGCTCGGTATATAAGGGAAAGTTAGTCGGGCCAGTTTTCAATTCTCTCGCTCCGCGCCACGAGTAACTGTGCCGCCATGCCTCCCAAAACATCCGGAAAGGCTGCCAAGAAGGCTGGAAAGGCCCAGAAGGCCATTGCCAAGGGTGACAAGAAGAAGAAGCGCAGGAGGAAGGAAAGCTACAGCATCTACATCTACAAGGTACTGAAGCAAGTGCACCCCGACACAGGAGTCTCCTCCAAAGCTATGTCCATCATGAACTCTTTCGTGAACGACATCTTCGAGCGCATCGCTGCCGAGGCTTCCCGCCTGGCGCACTACAACAAACGCTCCACCATTACAAGTCGGGAAATCCAGACAGCTGTCCGACTCTTGCTGCCCGGTGAACTGGCCAAGCATGCCGTGTCTGAGGGCACCAAGGCTGTCACCAAGCACACCTCTTCCAAGTAAGAGGTTACTTGTGCACAACAAACACGCCATCCCACTACTACAACTTAATCGGCTCCATCGGAGCCACAGTTACATGTTAAAGAGACAGTTACCGACAGTGATATATTGAGAGGGAAATAAAAAAATAAAATTATAATAATCTGCATTCTCTATTGGCGTAGAAACAGGACTAAATCGAAACATAATAAATAAATAAATAAATTCTGCGTGGAGTACTTTTACACCCACTGCAAAGTGACATACATGGAGTGTGTTTGGGCTTCATTTCTTGTTTGCAGCATGCCTATTTCATGTAAAAAAATTTTTATTTTATTTTATTGTATGTTCTTTTATTTTATTTATTTCTTTACTTACTTATTCTTTATATATTTATTTGTTACTAGCTCTTGTTTGTTGCACCCACCCACCTCCCGAATTGATGACCTACTATACAATCGTACCTCCACGAATGTTACCAACTTACCGTTAGGCGATTTGGGTAACCGAAATTAACGCTCTCCGACCACCAACCATTTCGATTGTCATGAAAATTATCTTCAGAACAGTTCTTTGGCCCTGAGAAGGGCCGAGTTATAGATGTCTGGTAGGTTTTGTTGTGCTTTTTGTTTTTCCCCAAGGAAGAGGACTTAAGCACGCTCTCCGCGGATGCGCCGGGCCAGCTGGATGTCCTTGGGCATGATGGTAACGCGCTTGGCGTGAATGGCACACAGGTTGGTGTCCTCGAAAAGACCCACCAGGTAAGCTTCAGAGGCTTCCTGCAGAGCCATGACGGCAGACGACTGGAAGCGCAGGTCAGTCTTGAAATCCTGGGCGATCTCACGCACCAGGCGCTGGAAGGGCAGCTTCCTGATGAGTAGCTCTGTGCTCTTCTGGTAACGACGGATCTCACGAAGGGCGACGGTTCCGGGCCTGTAACGATGGGGCTTCTTGACACCACCGGTGGCTGGGGCGGACTTGCGAGCTGCCTTGGTGGCAAGTTGCTTCCGTGGAGCCTTGCCTCCAGTGGACTTATGGGCAGTCTGTTTTAGTACGGGCCATCTCTGGACGACGAAATAGTTTGACACGGGCGGCCCGGCAGGCGGGCGGGCTTATATATTGCATACTTTCCACCTCAGTGGCCACCTCATTGGCCACGAGTGCCGCATGCGTCAGCCGCAAGCTACGCCCCACCTCCAAGAGGGAGGGACGGCCTTGGATGAACGATACTACCGCTGCGTCCACAGCACGCCACCTACTCCCACCAAACCGTGGGCGAAGCCACACCAGGACCACCTGTAGTAGCAACCACAACAACATGACTGGACGAGGCAAAGGAGGCAAGGGACTTGGAAAGGGTGGCGCCAAGCGTCATCGTAAGGTGCTTCGTGACAACATCCAGGGTATCACCAAGCCCGCCATTCGTCGTCTAGCTCGGCGTGGAGGTGTTAAACGTATATCCGGCCTCATCTACGAGGAGACCCGCGGCGTCCTCAAGGTGTTTCTGGAGAGCGTCATCCGTGACGCCGTCACCTACACCGAGCACGCAAAAAGGAAGACCGTCACCGCCATGGATATGGTGTATGCCCTGAAACGGCAAGGCCGCACCCTTTATGGTTTTGGTGGTTAATCAACCTGATGGACGGGCGCACACCACCACCACCACCACCACCACCACGACAAACAAATATACGGACCTAATTTTAGGTCCACATTTAAATCGCTAAAGAGTTGGTTAGACACTGAGTAAATCGTGGAAAATATATCCAATAACATGATCCTCTCTAATTCTGGACTTGTGGTATGAGTATAGGTTGTGCGTGAACGTGTTGGAACCACTTCCTAGTAATTGTCAGTCAGTCAGTCAGTCAACATTCACCTAACCTCCAGGTACCTCACCTAACTTCCTGTAGCGTCACCGAACCTCACGAAATGTAACCCAATGTAGTTTATAATCTATCCTAACATGACATAACATAACCACGCACTATATTACTTCGGTAAGAGTAATGAGTTTTAATACACAAAGTTGCAGTTATCATTCATTCATACATACATACATACATACATACATACATACATACATACATACATAACATGCTAGTGGCAGGGGGGGATTGAAGTGAATTTTAGGAGGATAGAATAGGTGCAGTGGCTAAACAGCGCTTGCGTGAGGGACTTTAAGCAGCAACTCGCCTGGATGCGGCAGGATAGAGTCAGGTCAAGCGTCCGGTGCATGTTGGGTTCCGCCATGGTTTCTCAGTGTTTGGTCGGCTTGATTGTGTGTGTGTTGTTTTCTTGTTTGGAGGAAATGTCTTGGTATTCTTCTTCTTAGCTTGAAGTTGATTTTCTTCTAACTCTTCTCCTCTTGTTGTTCGTCTTCCTCGTGTCTGCTATCATTCTGTAAAGACTCTCTATATGTATGTAGGTATGAGTGAGTAACAGTTGCCGGTTACAGTGATACTTCATATTCGCTGGTGTTGTACTGTATGGCTTCGGTATTTCTTAATATACAAACGGCACCGTTAGGGGATTGAGGTATTTAAAAACCAGCCTGCATTACTTATATATAGAAATAAATAATGTGGCTTGGACAATAATGACGACTACTCTCTCCTACCTTCCCCAAACAAGGGCTTTTCGAAAGTATACATTGGACACAAATGACTTAGTACATCATAAATTGGTGGTTTAACAAAAGCCCTCATTAGAGAAAGGTGAAGGAGCACACAGTGAACATACAGATTAATGTTTGCACGCGTAGATCATGTAAGGTGAGATGTTGAACACCAGACACGTAGTGTAGTAACTCCCTCACAGATGGCGTTATGAGGGGCCTGATGATGTAGCAGTTACCTCACAGATGGTGTTATGAGGAAATTCACATGATGATGCTGTAGCAAAACATTCACTACGTGTTGTCGTAGCATCTTGGGGACACCACGTGGTCGACATGACTCACTCATTCAAGTGGGTGAGGTGTGGTCCCAGGCCTCTCTATCGTGGAGTCTCAGGGGAAGTATAACCGGGTACCTGGGACCTCACTGTGTGAAGGTGGTTAGCTAGCTTGGGTAAGACTCAACTGCCGAGTTGTTTTTCACTGAGTTAAGCACTGTTCACCACTATTCATCACTGGTTCCATTCCTTTGCCAAATGAGATAGTACCTTATGGCAAGAACTTGTTGATAGTCCGGTGGGGAGGAGGGTTCAGGGGAGTGAGTTGGTATGGGCCAACATATAAATAATAATAATAATAATAATTAACGGTTTATTGAAAGAGCTTGGCAGCCAGAAGACTGAAAATATACAGTTACATATTTGGGGAATGGGTTACGAATTACAAATAATATACAAGTAACATGAGTGACACAAATAAGACATATAATAACTAGCTGGGGAAAAGCTCAAACTACAGTTCATTTCAACATAGTGACAGTGCAAGGAGTAGTGTTTACTGGGAGTGAGTACACTGATTTATTACAAGTTATCGATAATTTTTACAATGGTTGGGACTGGGCTGTTCTTATAGCGATCAGTTCGTGCACGTATGGGCTGGGCTGGATGCGGTTGTGGTGTCGAAGAGCAATTCTCGGACTAGGGATCTCAGGTGGTAGTAGGAGCGGTGTCGGGGTGTAGAAGCTTCTTACCAAATTTGCAGATGAGGTCGTGGTGATGGTCAGTGAGAGTCTAAAGGGTCAGTGTGTTGAGCGCTTCTTGATATGTGGAGTAGGAAGGGTAGAGAATAATCTTGCATGGCCTCTTTTGCACTTTTTCGAGGTGTTTACGTTGTGTGGCATTTAGGGAGGAAGACCAGGTGGAGGAGGCATAGGTGAGCTTGGGAAGTATGAATGTTGTGTAAACACTGAGGAGCTCGTGTGCAGGACCACCGAGGGACTTGAGTCGGCGTAGGAGGTGGAGACGGAAACTGGAGGATTTGATAACTTCACTGACGTGTGGTTTCTAATTTAGTTTGTTGTCTATATGTATGTGTGTGTGTGTGTGTGTGTGTGTGTGTGTGTGTGTGTGTGTGTATACTACTGTACTTTTTAGATCCTCCTACGCAACCTAACCTATTATAGTTAAGTATAGTAGGCTATACACTATTTTGTTAGTATGTGTTATAAAATGAAATTGCATGTTATTATTATTAATATTATTATTATTAATATTATTATTATTATTATTATTATTATTAGTAGTAGTAGTAGTATTATTATTATTATTATTGTTATTATTATTACATGTTAATATAATACTAAGTTGCCCGCCAGATTTCCTCAGAGATGGGAGGAGCACATTGGCGGCGGTGTTGTTTATACTCCGCCCGATTACTGATTCCTATTCACCGAGCCAGAGCTGGCGGGCGGCGTGTTATGTGCCACGTTTTGTTTCCCATTGGGCGTACCGCTCAGCTGGGGAGTAGGAGATTTCATAAAAAGAAAGTTTGAGTGGAGAGCACACCTTTTCCTTCACATACAGTTATCTTAGACCATCTACTAGTATAATAGTTTGCACAAAAATACTCTACACTCTTTCTAGGTTATTGTTATGTTTTTTTTTTTTTTTTTGACTTCTCATCAGATTGTGCATTCAACTAATATACACTATTAGTGTGTTTATTATTATGTTTTATAGTATTATTTCGTATAATATTGGGTAACACAATTAGAGTCACTAGTATAGTATATTATTGGGGTTTATAGCAGTTTGTGGTCTAATAGTATCATGCTTTATGAGTGGTGTTCTATGTAGTGATGATTAGGCAATAAAATATGCTTTGGGGGTTTATAGCAGTTTTTGTGGTCTACTAGTATCATGCTTTATGGGTGGTGTTCTATGTAGTGATGATTAGGCCATAAAATATGCTTTTGGTTTAATGCTAACAAAATATACTTTGCTCTACCGCTGTAGTGCAAAACATGGTGAAACTTACATACACCGTTAATAAAGTATTGATGGAAGAAGAAGAAGAAGAAGAAGAAGAAGAAGAAGAAGAAGAAGAAGAAGAAGAAGAAGAAGAA
Organism: Homarus americanus; assembly: GCF_018991925.1. Taxonomy (NCBI): domain Eukaryota; kingdom Metazoa; phylum Arthropoda; class Malacostraca; order Decapoda; family Nephropidae; genus Homarus; species Homarus americanus. Next base: position 6,495 of record NW_024725095.1, on the reverse strand, counting down.
GAAGAAGAAGAAGAAGAAGAAGAAGAAGAAGAAGAAGAAGAAGAAGAAGAAGAAGAAGAAGAAGAAGAAGAAGAAGAAGAAGAAGAAGAAGAAGAAGAAGAAGTAAGAGGAAGAATTGTGGAGGGAATGAACAGTGAGACAATGTAAAGCCTCCGGGATGGCGGCAGCGTTTCTGTTATTAATATATAATAAGACAATAGGAAAATATGTTGTTGTCTCTACCTGTATTATTACCTTTGCGATAGCATGGTTCAATTTTGGGAGGACATAGGAAGGAGCAGGAGGTTAGGAAGGGATTTGTAGTGGGAGAGATAGTGTCTGTGATCCTCGGGTCACCACTCCTCGGATTGTGTCAGTTCAAGTTTAGAAGCTCCAACAACTTTCCCTGAATACGAATTGGCAACCTTTCGATTTACAACAGGTACCTACTTACTGCTACAGTAGGTAGGTGAACAGGGACCAAGGGGGCTAGGAAGAGTGTCCAAACAACTTGCTCCTGCCTGCCTGTGTGATGTAGTCGTGGCCAGAATTAGGTTAGGATACAGACACATCTGGCTAGTTAGTAACGCTGTACCCATACCGGAACACTCAGCATGTAAACTTGGTGATACACCTTTAAAGCACTACTATATTATTGAATGTGACACTGTCAAAGACTTCAGGCCACCTCACTTATTGTATCTTGAACTATGTCATTACTTCATTGAGGACATTACATTCTTGCTCTTTATCCCAAATTGGCTAGCCCACACTGGTAAATGTGTACTGTACTGTCAATGAATCTGATGTATTTATTTGTGTATGAACCTGACTGAAAATAAGGTCGCCTCCCTGGCTGCTGCTGCTAAAGCTGCTTCTTGCGCCCTTCTAAGTCCCGTTTAAGTCCCCCACCCCAGGCCCCCGCAGTACCCCTTCACATCTACAACATTCAAAAACAATTTCACTCAATTTCCACAATACTATGCTAATTACACGTAAAATAGAGTGTTATCCTGCAAAACGTTGATGTCGTATATTTCTCTCTTTAAGTGATATCCTGTGGCTCCGAAAGGAGCCTGTTTGGTTAGGTTGTCTTGTGTGAACGAACCTTGGGTTCTTATTTCTTCTCTGTCTTCTTGGGGAGGAGCACAGCTTGGATGTTAGGAAGGACACCCCCTTGGGCAATGGTGACTCCAGACAGGAGCTTGTTCAGCTCCTCGTCATTGCGAATGGCAAGCTGAAGATGACGCGGGATAATGCGGGTCTTCTTGTTGTCGCGGGCGGCGTTACCGGCCAGCTCGAGCACTTCTGCTGCCAGGTACTCCATGACGGCTGCAAGGTACACAGGGGCACCTGCACCAACACGCTCAGCATAGTTGCCTTTACGCAAGAGACGGTGGATCCTACCCACGGGGAACTGGAGTCCGGCCCTGCTAGAACGGGACTTTGACTTGCCCTTCACTTTGCCTCCCTTGCCGCGTCCTGACATGTTGCTGCTGCTGCTTTTCGTGATAGGAGTTAAATTTCCGCCCGCCACCTTGGTCTTTTATACCAAGCTCAGGATCAGGCCAGGTGGCCGTCTCGCGGACCCAACCAATGTAAGAGAGCCGTAGCTGCAGCCAGTCTGATCCTGAGCGGCCCGCTCGGTATATAAGGAAAAGTTAGTCGGGCCAGTTTTCAATTCTCTCGCTCCGCGCCACGAGTAACTGTGCCGCCATGCCTCCCAAAACTTCCGGAAAGGCTGCCAAGAAGGCTGGAAAGGCCCAGAAGGCCATTGCCAAGGGTGACAAGAAGAAGAAGCGCAGGAGGAAGGAAAGCTACAGCATCTACATCTACAAGGTACTGAAGCAAGTGCACCCCGACACAGGAGTCTCCTCCAAAGCTATGTCCATCATGAACTCTTTCGTGAACGACATCTTCGAGCGCATCGCTGCCGAGGCTTCCCGCCTGGCGCACTACAACAAACGCTCCACCATTACAAGTCGGGAAATCCAGACAGCTGTCCGACTCTTGCTGCCCGGTGAACTGGCCAAGCATGCCGTGTCTGAGGGCACCAAGGCTGTCACCAAGTACACCTCTTCCAAGTAAGAGGTTACTTGTGCACAACAAACACGCCATCCCACTACTACAACTTAATCGGCTCCATCGGAGCCACAGTTACATGTTAAAGAGACAGTTACCGACAGTGATATATTGAGAGGGAAATAAAAAAAATAAAATTATAATAATCTGCATTCTCTATTGGCGTAGAAACAGGACTAAATCGAAACATAATAAATAAATAAATAAATTCTGCGTGGAGTACTTTTACACCCACTGCAAAGTGACATACATGGAGTGTGTTTGGGCTTCATTTCTTGTTTGCAGCATGCCTATTTCATGTAAAACAATTTTATTTTATTTTATTGTATGTTCTTTTATTTTATTTATTTATTTACTTACTTATTCTTTATATATTTATTTGTTACTAGCTCTTGTTTGTTGCACCCACCCACCTCCCGAATTGATGACCTACTATACAATCGTACCTCCACGAATGTTACCAACTTACCGTTAGGCGATTTGGGTAACCGAAATTAACGCTCTCCGACCACCAACCATTTCGATTGTCATGAAAATTATCTTCAGAACAGTTCTTTGGCCCTGAGAAGGGCCGAGTTATAGATGTCTGGTAGGTTTTGTTGTGCTTTTTGTTTTTCCCCAAGGAAGAGGACTTAAGCACGCTCTCCGCGGATGCGCCGGGCCAGCTGGATGTCCTTGGGCATGATGGTAACGCGCTTGGCGTGAATGGCACACAGGTTGGTGTCCTCGAAAAGACCCACCAGGTAAGCCTCAGAGGCTTCCTGCAGAGCCATGACGGCAGACGACTGGAAGCGCAGGTCAGTCTTGAAATCCTGGCGATCTCACGCACCAGGCGCTGGAAGGGCAGCTTCCTGATGAGTAGCTCTGTGCTCTTCTGGTAACGACGGATCTCACGAAGGGCGACGGTTCCGGGCCTGTAACGATGGGGCTTCTTGACACCACCGGTGGCTGGGGCGGACTTGCGAGCTGCCTTGGTGGCAAGCTGCTTCCGTGGAGCCTTGCCTCCAGTGGACTTGCGGGCAGTCTGTTTAGTACGGGCCATCTCGACGACGAAATAGTCAATACGGGCGGCCCGGCAGGCGGGCGGGCTTATATACAGACATTCTCCACCTCAGTGGCCACCTCATTGGCCACGAGTGCCGCATGCGTCATCCGCAAGCTACGCCCCACCTCCAAGAGGGAGGGACGGCCTTGGATGAACGATACTACCGCTGCGTCCACAGCACGCCACCTACTCCCACCAAACCGTGGGCGAAGCCACACCAGGACCACCTGTAGTAGCAACCACAACAACATGACTGGACGAGGCAAAGGAGGCAAGGGACTTGGAAAGGGTGGCGCCAAGCGTCATCGTAAGGTGCTTCGTGACAACATCCAGGGTATCACCAAGCCCGCCATTCGTCGTCTAGCTCGGCGTGGAGGTGTTAAACGTATATCCGGCCTCATCTACGAGGAGACCCGCGGCGTCCTCAAGGTGTTTCTGGAGAACGTCATCCGTGACGCCGTCACCTACACCGAGCACGCAAAAAGGAAGACCGTCACCGCCATGGATGTGGTGTATGCCCTGAAACGGCAGGGCCGCACCCTTTATGGTTTTGGTGGTTAATCAACCTGATGGACGGGCGCACACCACCACCACCACCACGACAAACAAATATACGGACCTAATTTTAGGTCCACATTTAAATCGCTAAAGAGTTGGTTAGACACTGAGTAAATCGTTGAAAATATATCCAATAACATGATCCTCTCTAATTCTGGACTTGTGGTATGAGTATAGGTTGTGTGTGAACGTGTTGGAACCACTTCCTAATAATTGTCAGTCAGTCAGTCAACATTCACCTAACCTCCAGGTACCTCACCTAACTTCCTGTAGCGTCACCGAACCTCACGAAATGTAACCCAATGTAGTTTATAATCTATCCTAACATGACATAACATAACCACGCACTATATTACTTCGGTAAGAGTAATGAGTTTTAATACACAAAGTTGCAGTTAGTACATACATACATACATACATACATACATACATACATACATACATACATAACATGCTAGTGGCAGGGGGGGATTGAAGTGAATTTTAGGAGGATAGAATAGGTGCAGTGGCTAAACAGCGCTTGCGTGAGGGACTTTAAGCAGCAACTCGCCTGGATGCGGCAGGATAGAGTCAGGTCAAGCGTCCGGTGCATGTTGGGTTCCGCCATGGTTTCTCAGTGTTTGGTCGGCTTGATTGTGTGTGTTGTTTTCTTGTTTGGAGGAAATGTCTTGGTATTCTTCTTCTTAGCTTGAAGTTGATTTTCTTCTAACTCTTCTCCTCTTGTTGTTCGTCTTCCTCGTGTCTGCTATCATTCTGTAAAGACTCTCTATATGTATGTAGGTATGAGTGAGTAACAGTTGCCGGTTACAGTGATACTTCATATTCGCTGGTGTTGTACTGTATGGCTTCGGTATTTCTTAATATACAAACGGCACCGTTAGGGGATTGAGGTATTTAAAAACCAGCCTGCATTACTTATATATAGAAATAAATAATGTGGCTTGGACAATAATGACGACTACTCTCTCCTACCTTCCCCAAACAAGGGCTTTTCGAAAGTATACATTGGACACAAATGACTTAGTACATCATAAATTGGTGGTTTAACAAAAGCCCTCATTAGAGAAAGGTGAAGGAGCACACAGTGAACATACAGATTAATGTTTGCACGCGTAGATCATGTAAGGTGAGATGTTGAACACCAGACACGTAGTGTAGTAACTCCCTCACAGATGGCGTTATGAGGGGCCTGATGATGTAGCAGTTACCTCACAGATGGTGTTATGAGGAAATTCACATGATGATGCTGTAGCAAAACATTCACTACGTGTTGTCGTAGCATCTTGGGGACACCACGTGGTCGACATGACTCACTCATTCAAGTGGGTGAGGTGTGGTCCCAGGCCTCTCTATCGTGGAGTCTCAGGGGAAGTATAACTGGGTACCTGGGACCTCACTGTGTGAAGGTGGTTAGCTAGCTTGGGTAAGACTCAACTGCCGAGTTGTTTTTCACTGAGTTAAGCACTGTTCACCACTATTCATCACTGGTTCCATTCCTTGGCCAAATGAGATAGTACCTTATGGCAAGAACTTGTTGATAGTCCGCTGGGGAGGAGGGTTCAGGGGAGTGAGTTGGTATGGGCCAACATATAAATAATAATAATAATAATAATAATAATTAACGGTTTATTGAAAGAGCTTGGCAGCCAGAAGACTGAAAATATACAGTTACATATTTGGGGAATGGGTTACGAATTACAAATAATATACAAGTAACATGAGTGACACAAATAAGACATATAATAACTAGCTGGGGAAAAGCTCAAACTACAGTTCATTTCAACATAGTGACAGTGCAAGGAGTAGTGTTTACTGGGAGTGAGTACACTGATTTATTACAAGTTATCGATAATTTTTACAATGGTTGGGACTGGGCTGTTCTTATAGCGATCAGTTCGTGCACGTATGGGCTGGATGCGGTTGTGGTGTCGAAGAGCAATTCTCGGACTAGGGATCTCAGGTGGTAGTAGGAGCCGGTGTCGGGGATGGTGTAGAAGCTTCTTACCAAATTTGCAGATGAGGTCGTGGTGATGGTCAGTGAGAGTCTAAAGGGTCAGTGTGTTGAGCGCTTCTTGATATGTGGAGTAGGAAGGGTAGAGAATAATCTTGCATGGCCTCTTTTGCACTTTTTCGAGGTGTTTACGTTGTGTGGCATTTAGGGAGGAAGACCAGGTGGAGGAGGCATAGGTGAGCTTGGGAAGTATGAATGTTGTGTAAACACTGAGGAGCTCGTGTGCAGGACCACCGAGGGACTTGAGTCGGCGTAGGAGGTGGAGACGGAAACTGGAGGATTTGATAACTTCACTGACGTGTGGTTTCTAATTTAGTTTGTTGTCTATATGTATGTGTGTGTGTGTGTGTGTGTGTGTGTGTGTGTGTGTGTGTGTGTGTGTGTGTGTGTATACTACTGTACTTTTTAGATCCTCCTACGCAACCTAACCTATTATAGTTAAGTATAGTAGGCTATACACTATTTTGTTAGTATGTGTTATAAAATGAAATTGCATGTTATTATTATTAATATTATTATTATTAATATTATTATTATTATTATTATTATTATTAGTAGTAGTAGTAGTATTATTATTATTATTATTGTTATTATTATTACATGTTAATATAATACTAAGTTGCACGCCAGATTTCCTCAGAGATGGGAGGAGCACATTGGCGGCGGTGTTGTTTATACTCCGCCCGATTACTGATTCCTATTCACCGAGCCAGAGCTGGCGGGCGGCGTGTTATGTGCCACGTTTTGTTTCCCATTGGGCGTACCGCTCAGCTGGGGAGTAGGAGATTTCATAAAAAGAAAGTTTGAGTGGAGAGCACAC
>NW_024725094.1:0-31048 GCF_018991925.1 Homarus americanus | reverse complement strand
ACAAAGTCACCTGATGGAGTATAACAAAGCCCCCTTGATCGAGTATAACAAAGACCCCTGATCAAATATAAAAAGTCCCCTGATTCAGTATAACAAAGTCCCCTCATCGAGTATAACAAATTCCCATGATCGAGCATAACAAAGGCACCCTGGTCGAGCATAACAAAGTCCCCTGGTCGAGTATAACAAAGTCCCCTGATCGAGTATAACAAAGACCTCTGATCGAGTATACCAAAGTCCCCTGATCGAGTATATCAAAGCCCCCTGATCGAGTATAACAAAGTCCCCTGATCGAGTATAAGAAAGTCCCCTGATCGAGTGTAACAAAATCCCCTGATCGAGTATAATATAATCCCCTGATCGAGTAAAACAAAGTCCCCTGGTCATGTATAACAAAGGCCCCTAATCGAGTATAACAAAGACCTCTCATTGAGTATAACAAAGTCCCCTTAGCGAATAAAAAAAAGGCCCCTCGTTGAGCATAAGAAAGTCCCCTGGTCGAGTATAACAAAGGCACCCTGGTCGAGCATAACAAAGTCCCCTGGTCGAGTATAACAAAGTCCCCTGATCGAGTATAACAAAGTCCCCTGATCGAGTATAACAAAGTCCCCTGATCGAGTATAACAAAGTCAACTGATCGAGCATAACAAAGGCAACCGGGTCGAGTATAACAAAGTCCTCTGGTCGAGTATAACAATGTCCCCTGATCGAGTAAAACAAAGTCCCCTGGTCGAGTATAACAAAGTCCCCTGATCGAGTATAACAAAGCCCCAGATCGAGCATAACAAAGGCCCCTGGTCGAGCATAACAAAGTCCCCTGGTCGAGTATAACAAAGTCCCCTGATCGAGCATAAGGCCCCTTGTCGAGTATAACAAAGTCTCCTGGTCGAGTATAACAAAGTCTCCTGGTCGAGTATAACAAAGTACCCTGATCGATATAACAAAGTCCCCTGATCGAGTATAACAAAGTCCCCTGGTCGAGTATAACAAAGTCCCCTGGGCGAGTAATACAAAGTCCCCTCATCGAGTATAAAAAACCCCGTCATCGAGTATTACAAAGGCCCCTCTTTGAGTATAACAAAGACCCCTGATCGAGTATAACAAAGTCCCATGAACGAATATAACAAAGTCACCTGATCGAGTATACCAAAGTCCCCTGATCAATTATAACAAAAGCCCTGCTTGAGTATAAATATGGCCCCTCATCGAGTATAACAAAGTCCCCTAAATGAGTATAACAAAGGCCCCCGATCGAGTATAACAAAGATACCTGACCGGGTATAACAAAGTCCCCTGGTCGAGTATAACAAAGTCCCCTGATTGAGTATAACAAAGTCCTATGATCGAGTATAACAAAGTCCCCTGGTCAAGCATAACAAAGGCCCCTGGTCGAGTATAAAAACGTCCCCTGGTCGAGTATAACAAAGTCCCCTGGACGACTATAACAAAGTCCCATGATCGAGTATAACAAAGCCCCCTCATCGAGTATGACAAAGGCCCCTGATCGAGTAGAACGAAGCCCCCTGATCGAGTATAACAAAGTCCTCTGAACGAGTATAACAAAGTCACCTGATTGAGTATACCAAAGTCCCCTGATCGAGTATAACAAAGGCCTCTGTTCGAGTATAACAAAGTCCCCTGAACGATTACAACAAAGTCCCCTGATCGAGTATAACAAAGTCCCCTGATCGAGTATAACAAGGCCCCGGATCGTGTATAACAAAGGCCCCTGGTCGAGTATAACAAAGTCCCCTGATCGAGTATAACAAAAAGGCCCCTGGTCGAGCATAACAAAGTCCCCTGGTCGATTATAACAAAGTCCCCTGATCGAGTAAAACAAAGTCCTCTGGTCGAGTATAACAAAGTCCCCTGATCGAATATAACAAAGCCCCCTGCTAGAGAGTAAAAACAAAGTCCCCTGATTGAGTATAACAAAGTCCTTCGAACAAGTAAAAACAAAGTCACCTGATCGAGTATACCAAAGTCCTTGATCGAGTATAACAAAGGCCCCTGATCGAGTATATAACAAAAGACCCTAAACGAGTACATCAAAATCCCCTGATCGAGTATAACAAAGTCCCTGGTCGAGTATAAATATAGAACCGATCGAGTATAACAAAGTACTCTGATCGAGAAAAACAAAGTCCCCTCATCGAGTATAACAAAGTCCCGTGATCGCGTATAACAAAGTCCCCTAATCGAGTATAACAAAGGCCCCTAATCGAGTATGACAAAGTCCCCTGATCGAGTATAACAAAGCCCCGGATCGAGCATAACAAAGGCCCCTGGTCGAGCATAACAAAGTCCCCTGGTCGAGTATAACAAAGTCCCCATGTCAACAGAAACAAAGTCCCCTGGTCGAGTATAACAAAGTCCCCTGATCGAGTATAACAAAGTCCCCTGATCGAGTATAACAAAGTCCCCTTATCGAGTATAACAAAAAGGCTCCTCGTCGAGCATAACAAAGTCCCTTGGTCGAGTAAAACAAAGTCTCCTGATCGAGTAAAACAAAGTCCCCTGGTCGAGTATAACAAAGTCCCCTGATCGAGTATAACAAAGCCCCCTGATAGAGAAAAACAAAGTCCCCTGATTGAGTATAACAAAGTCCTTGATTGAGTATAACAAAGTCCCCTGATCGAGCATAACAAAGGCTCCCTGGTCGAGTATAACAAAGCCCCCTGATCGAGTATGACAAAGTCCCATGAACGAATATAACAAAGTCACCTGATCGACTATAACAAAGTCCCCTGAATGAGTATAACAAAGGACCCCGATCGAGTATAACAAATGCACCTGACCGAGTATAACAAAGTCCCCTGGTCGAGTATAACAAAGTCCCCTGATCGAGTAGGACAAAGTCCCCAGGTCGAGTATAACAAAGTCCCCTGATTGAGTATAACAAAGTCCTCTGATCGAGTATAACAAAGTCCCCTGGTCAAGCATAACAAAGGCCCCAGATCGAGTATAAAAACGTCCCCTGATCGAGCATAACAAACTCACCCTGGTCGAGTATAACAACGTCCCCTGGTCGAGTATAACAAAGTCCCCTGATCGAGTATAACGAAGGCCCCTGATCGAGTATAACAAAGTCACCTGATTGAGTATAACAAAGCCCCGGATCGAGCATAACAAAGGCCCCTGGTCGAGCATATCAAAGTCCCATGATCGAGAGAAACAAAGTCCCCTGGTTACATATAACAAAGTCCCCTGATCGAGTTTAACAAAGTCCCCTGATCGAGTATAACAAAAAGGCTCCTGGTCGAGCATAACTAAGTCCCCTGGTCGAGTATAACAAAGTCTCCTGATCGAGTAAAACAAAGTCCCCTGGTCGAGTATAACAAAGTCCAATGATCGAGTATAACAAAGCCCTCTGATCGAGAAAAACAAAGTCCCCTAATTGAGTATAACAAAATCCCCTGATCTAGTAAAACAAAGTCCCCTGATCGAGCTTAACAAAGGCACCCTGGTCTAGTATAACAATGTCCCCTGGTCGAGTATAACAAAGTCCCCTGATCGAGTATAACGAAAGCTCCTGATCGAGTATAACAAAGACCCCTGATCGAGTATAACAAAACCCACTTGATCGAGTATAACAAAGCCCCTGATCAAATATAAAAAGTCCCCAGATTTAGTATAACAAAGTCCCATCATCGAGTATAACAAATTCCCATAATCGAGCATAACAAAGGCACCCTGGTCGAGCATAACAAAGTCCCCTGGTCGAGTATAACAAAGTCCCCTGATCGAGTATAACAAAGACCTCAGATCGAGTATACCAAAGTCCCCTGATCGAGTATAACAAAGCCCCCTGATCGAGTATAACAAAGACCTCTCATCGAGTATAAGAAAGTCCCCTGATCGAGTGTAACAAAGTCCCCTGATCGAGTATAATAAAGTCCCCTGATCGAGTAAAACAAAGTCCCCTGGTCAAGTATAACAAAGGCCCCTAATCGAGTATAACAAAGACCTCTCATTGAGTATAACAAAGTCCCCTGAGCGAATAAAAAAAAGGCCCCTCGTCGAGCATAAGAAAGTCCCCTGTTCGAGTATACCAAAGTCCCCTGATTGAGTAAAACAAAGTCCGAAGGCGAGTATAACAAAGTCCCCTGATCGAGAGAAACAAAATCACCTGATCGAGTAAAACAAAGACCCCTTGTCAAGTATAACAAAGGCCCCTAATCGAGTATAACAAAGGCACCCTGGTCTAGTATAACAATGTCCCCTGGTCGAGTATAACAAAGTCCACTGATCGAGTATAACGAAGGCCCCTGATCGAGTATAACAAAGTCCCCTGATCGAGTATAACAAAACCCACTTGATCGAGTATAACAAAGCCCCCTGATCAAATATAAAAAGTCCCCAGATTTAGTATAACAAAGTCCCATCATCGAGTATAACAAATTCCCATGATCGAGCATAACAAAGGCACCCAGGTCGAGCATAACAAAGTCCCTGGTCGAGTATAACAAAGTCCCCTGATTGAGTATAACAAAGTCCTCTGATCGAATATAACAAAATCCCCTGGTCGAGCATAACAAAGGCACCCTGGTCGAGTATAACAAAGTCCCCTGGTCGAGTATAACAAAGCCCCCTGATCGAGTATAACGAAGGCCCCTGATCGAGTATAACAAAGTCACCTGATCGAGTATAACAAAGCCCCGGATCGAGCATAACAAAGGCCCCTGGTCGAGCATAACAAAGTCCCCTGGTCGAGTATAACAAAGTCCCATGATCGAGGGAAACAAAGTCCCCTGGTTGCATATAACAAAGCCCCCTGATCGAGTATAACAAAGTCCCCTGATCGAGTATAACAAAGTCCCCTGATCGAGTATAACACAAAGGCTCCTGTTCGAGCATAACTAAGTCCCCTGGTCGAGTATAACAAAGTCCAATGATCGAGTATAACAAAGCCCCCTGATCGAGAAAAACAAAGTCCCCTGATTGAGTATAACAAAGTTCCCTGATCGAGTATAACAAAGTCCCCTGATCGAGCATAACAAAGGCACCCTGGTCGAGTATAACAAAGACCCTGGTCGAGTATAACAAAGTCCCCTTATCGAGTATAACGAAGGCCCCTGATTGAGTATAACAAAGTCCCCTGATCGAGTATAACAAAGCCCCCTTGATCGAGTATAACAAAGCCCCCTGATCAAATATAAAAAGTCCCCTGATTGAGTATAACAAATTCCCATGATCGAGCATAACAAAGGCACCCTGGTCGAGCATAACAAAGTCCCCTGGTCGAGTATAACAAGTCCCCTGATCGAATATAACAAAGACCTCTGATCGAGTATAACAAAGTCCCCTGATCGAGTATAACAAAGCCCCCTGATCGAGTATAACAAAGTCCCCTGATCGAGTATAAGAAAGTCCCCTGATCGAGTGTAACAAAGTCCTCTGATCGAGTATAATAAAGTCCCCTGATCGAGTAAAACAAAGTCCCCTGGTCAAGTATAAAAAGGCCCCTAATCGAGTATAACAAAGACCTCTTTCATTGGTATAACAAAGTCCCCTGAGCGAAAAAAAAAGGCCCCTCGTCGAGCATAAGAAAGTCCCCTGTTCGAGTATACCAAAGTCCCCTGATCGAGTAAAACAAAGTCCGAAGGCGAGTATAACAAAGTCCCCTGATCGAGAGAAACAAAATCACCTGATCGAGTAAAACAAAGACCCCTTGTCAAGTATAACAAAGGCCCCTAATCGAGTATAACAAAGACCTCTGATTGAGTATAACAAAGTCCCCTGAGCGAATAAAAAAAGGCCCCTGGTCGAGCATAACAAAGTCCCCTGGTCGAGTATACCAAAGTCCCCTAATCGAGTAAAACAAAGTCCCCTGGTCGAGTATAACAAATTCCCTGATCGAGAGAAACAAAGTCCCCTGGTCGAGTATAACAAAGTCCCCTGATCGAGTATAACAATGCCCCCTCATCGAGAAAAATAAAGTCCCCTGATTGATTATAACAAAGTACTCTGATCGAGTAAAACAAAGTCCCCTGGTCGAGTAAAACAAAGTCCTCTAATCGAGTATAACAAAGTCCCCTGATTGAGTACAACAAAGTCCCCTGATCGAGTATAACAAAGGCCCTTGATCGAGTATAACAAAGTCCCCTGATCGAGTATAACAAAGCCCCGGATCGAGCTTAACAAAGGCCCCTGGTCGAGCATAACAAATTCCCCTGGTCGAGTATAACAAAGTCCCCTAATCGAGAGAAACAAAGTCCCCTGGTTGCATATAACAAAGTCCCCTGATCGAATATAACAAAGTCCCCTGATCGAGTTTAACAAAGTCCCCTGTTCGAGTATAACAAAAAGGCTCCTGGTCGAGCATAACTAAGTCCCCTGGTCGAGTATAACAAAGTCTCCTGATCGAGTAAAACAAAGTCCTCTGGTCGAGTATAACAAAGTCCAATGATCGAGTATAACAAAGCCCCCTGATCGAGAAAAACAAAGTCCCCTAATTGAGTATAACAAAATCCCCTGATCGAGTAAAACAAAGTCCCCTGATCGAGCTTAACAAAGGCACCCTGGTCTAGTATAACAATGTCCCCTGGTCGAGTATAACAAAGTCCCTTGATCGAGTATAACGAAGGCCCCTGATCGAGTAAAGTCCGCTGATCGAGTATAACAAAGCCCCGGATCGAGCATAACAAAGGCCCCTGGTCGAGCATAGCAAATTCCCCTGGTCGAGTATAACAAAGTCCCCTGATCGAGCATAAGGCCCCTTGTCGAGTATAACAAAGTCTCCTGGTCGAGTATAACAAAGTCCCCTGATCGATATAACAAAGTCCCCTGATTGAGTATAACAAAGGCCCCTGATCGAGTATAACAAAGCCCCAATGATCGAGTATAACAAACACCCCTGATCAAATATAAAAGTCCCCTGATCGAGTATATCAAAGCCCCCTTGTCGAGTATAACAAAGTCTCCTCATCGAATATAACAAAGTTCCTTGATCGAGTATAACAAAGTCCCCAAACGAGTATATCAAAGGCCCCTGATCGAGTATAGCAAAGTACCCTGATCGAGTATAACAAACTCCCCTGATCATGTATACCAAAGTACCCTGACCGAGTATAACAAAGTCACCTGATCGAGTATAACAAAGTCCCCTGCTTGAGTATAACAAAGTCCCCAGATCGAGCATAAGAAACGCCCCTGATCGAGTATAACAAAGCCGCCTGGTCGAGTATAACAAAGTCCCCTGGGCGAGTAAAACAAAGTCCCCTGATCGAGTATAAAAAAACCCCCTCATCGAGTATTACAAAGGCCCCTCCTTGAGTATAACAAAGACCCCTGATCGAGTATAACAAAGTCCAATGAACGAAAATAACAGTCACCTGATCGAGTATAACCAAAGTCCCCTGATCGATTATAACAAAAGCCCCTGCTTGAGTATAAAAATGGCCCCTCATCGAGTATATCAAAGTCCCCTAAATGAGTATAACAAAGGCCCCCGATCGAGTATAACAAAGGCACCTGACCGAGTATAACAAAGTCCCCTGGTCGAGTATAACAAAGTCCTCTGATTGAGTATAACAAAGTCTTCTGATCGAGTATAACAAAGTCCCCTAGTCGAGCATAACAAAGGCCCCTGGTCGAGAATAAAAACGTCCCCTGGTCGAGTATAACAAAGTCCCCTGGACGACTATAACAAAGTCCCATGATCGAGTATAACAGAGCCCCCTCATCGAGTATGACAAAGGCCCCTGATCGAGTATAACAAAGCCCCCTAATCGCGTATAACAAAGTCCTCTGAACGAGTATAACAAAGTCACCTGATTGATATACCAAAGTCCCCTGATCGAGTATAACAAAGGCCTCTGTTCGAGTATAACAAAGTCCCCTGAACGATTCCAACAAAGTCCCCTGATCGAGTATAACAAAGTCCCCTGATCGAGTATAACAAAGCCCCGGATCGTGTATAACAAAGGCCCATGGTCGAGTTTAACAAAGTCCCCTGATCGAGTATAACAAAAAGGCCCCTGGTCGAGCATAACAAAGTCCCCTAGTCGATTATAACAAAGTCACCTGATCGAGAAAAACAAAGTCTCCTGGTCGAGTATAAGAAAGTCCCCTGATCGAATATAACAAAGCCCCCTGCTCGAGTAACACAAAGTCCCCTGATTGAGTATAACAAAGTCCTCTAAACAAGTATAACAAAGTCACCTGATCGAGTATACCAAAGTCCCTTGATCGAGTATAACAAAGGCCCCTGATCGAGTATAACAAAGACCCTGAACGAGTACATCAAAATCCCCTGATCGAGTATAACAAAGTCCCCTGATCGAGTATAACAAAGAACCGGATCGAGCATGATAAAGGCCCCTGGTCGAGCATAACAAAGTCTCCTGGTCGAGTATAACAAAGTCACCTGATCGAGTATAACAAAGTCCCCTGAATGAGTATAACAAAGGCCCCCGATCGAGTATAACAAAGGCACATGACCGAGTATAACAAATTCCCCTGGTCGAGTATAACAAAGTCCCCTGATTGAGTATAGCAAAGTCCTCTGATCGAGTATAACAAAGACCCTGAACGAGTACAACAAAATCACCTGATCGAGTATAACAAAGTTCCCTGATCGAGTATAACAAAGAACCGGATCGAGCATAACAAAGGCCCCTGGTCGAGCATAACAAAGTCCCCTGGTCGAGTATAACAAAGTCCCCTCATCGAGAGAAACAAAGTCCCCTGGTCGAGTATAACAAAGTCCCCTGATCGAGTATAACAAAGCCCCCTCATCGAGAAAAAAAAGTCCCCTGATTGAGGATAACAAAGTACACTGATCAAGTAAAACAAAGTCCCCTAATCGAGTATAACAAAGGCCCCTAATCGAGTATAACAAAGTCCCCTGTTCGAGTATAACAAAGCCCCGGATCGAGCATAACAAAGGCCCCTGGTCGAGCATAACAAAGTCCCTTCTTCGAGTATAACAAAGTCCCCATGTCAATAGGAACAAAGTCCCCTGGTCGAGTATAACAAAGTCCCCTGATCGAGTATAACAAAGTCCCCTGATCGAGTATAACAAAGTCCCCTTATCGAGTATAACAAAAAGGCTCCTCGTCGAGCATAACAAAGTCCCCTGGTCTAGTAAAACAAAGTGTCCTGATCGAGTAAAACAAAGTCCCCTGGTCGAGTATCACAAAGTCCCCTTATCGAGTATAACAAAGCCCCCTGATAGAGAAAAACAAAGTCCCCTGATTGTGTATAACAAAGTCCCCTGATCGAGTATAACAAAGTCTCCTGATCGAGCATAACAAAGGCACTCCTGGTCGAGTAAGGCAACAAAGCCCCCTAATCGAGTATGACAAAGTCCCCTGAACGAATATAACAAAGTCACCTGATCGAGTATAACAAAGTCCCCTGAATGAGTATAAGAAAGGTCCCCAATCGAGTATAACAAAGGCACCTGACCGAGTATAACAAAGTTCCCTGGTCGAGTATAACAAAGTCCCCTGATCGAGTAAGACAAAGTCCCCAGGTCGAGTATAACAAAGTCCCCTGATTGAGTATAACAAAGTCCTCTGATCAAGTATAACAAAGTCCCCTGGTCGAGCATAACAAAGGCCCCAGGTCGAGTATAAAAACGTCCCCTGATCGAGCATAACAAAGGCGCCCTGGTCGAGTAAAACCAAGTCCCCTGGTCGAAAGTATAACAAAGTCCCCTGATCGAGTATAACGAAGGCCCTGATCGAGCGTGTAACAAAGTCACCTGGATCGAGTATAACAAAGCCCCCTTTGATCGAGTATAACAAAGACCCCTGGATCAAATATAGCAAGTCCCTTGATTTGTATAACAAAGTCCCCATCGAAAGTATAACAAATTCCCATAATCGAGCATAACAAAGGCACCCTGGTAGAGTATAACAAAGTCCCTGGTCGAGTATATAACAAAGTCCCCTGATCGAGAGAAAACAAAGTCCCTCATCGAGTATAACAAAAGTCCCCTGATCGAGTATAAACAAAGCCCCCTCATCGAGAAAAACAAAGTCCCTGATTGAGAGTACCAAAAGTACTCTGATCGAGCAAAACAAAGTCCCTGGTCGATTAAAACAAAGTCCCTCTGATCGAGTATAACAAAGTCCCCTGATCGAGTATAACAAAGTCCCCTGATTGAGTATAACAAAGTCCCTTGATCGAGTATAACAAAGTCCCTGATCGATCATAAGTAACAAAGGCACCCTGGTCGAGTATAACAAACCCCTGATCGAGTATGATAAAGACCCATATGAACGAATATAACAAAGCTCTACCTCATCGAGTATAACAAAAGTTCCCTGAATGAGTAAGTATAACAAAGGCCCCTGATCGAGTATAAAGGCACCTGACCGAAAGTGTAACAAAGTCCCTGGTCGAGTATAACAAAGTCCTTGATCGAAAGTAAAACAAAGTCCCTGGTCGAGTATTACAAAGTCCCCTGATTGAGAATAACAAAGTCCTCTTGATCAAGTATATAACAAAGTCCCCTGGTCGAGTAAGCATAACAAAGGCCCCTGGTCGAAGTATAAAACGTCCCCTGGTCGAAGTATAACAACAAAAGTCCCCTGACGACTATAACAAAGTCCCATGATGGAGTATAACAAAGCCCCCTCTATCGAAGTATAACAAAGTCCCCTGATCGAATATAACAAAGCCCCCTGCCTCGAAAGTAAAACAAAGTCCCCTGATTGTGTATAACAAAGTCCCATGATCGAATATATAACAAAGCCCCTGCTCGAAAGTAAAACAAATTCCCCTGATTGAGTATAACAAAGTCCTCTGAACAAGTATAACAAAGTCACCTGATCGAGTACCAAAAGTCCCTTGATCGGGAGTATAACAAAGGCCCTCATCAAGTATAACAAAGACCCTGGAACGAGTACAACAAAATCCCCTGATCGAGTATAACAAAGTCCCCTGATTGAGTATAACAAAGAACTGGTTCGAGTATAACAAAGGCCCCTGGTCGAGCATAACAAAGTCCCTGGTCGAGTATAACAAAGTCCCCTGGATCGAGAAAAAACAAAGTCCCCTGATTGATCTAATAAAAGTACTGGATCGAGTAAAACAAAAGTCCCCCTGGTCGAGTATAACAAAAGCCCTCATCGAAGTATAACAAAGTCCCGTGATCGAGTATAATAAATTCCCTAATCGAGTATAACAAAGGCCCCAATCGAGTATAACAGTCCCCTGACGAGTATAACAAAGCCCCGGATCGAGCATAACAAAGGCCCCTGGTCGAGCATAACAAAGTCCCCTGGTCGTGAGTATAACAATGTCCCTTATGTCAACAGAAACAAAGTCCCTGGTCGAGTATAACAGTACCCTGATCGAGTATAACAAATTTCATCGAGTATAACAAAAGGCTCCTCGCCGAAAGCATAACAAAGACCTCAGATCGAGTATACCAAAGTCCTCTGATCGAGTATAACAAAGCCCCCTAATCGAGTATAACAAAGTCCCCTGATCGAGTATAAGAAATTCCCCTGATCGAGTGTAACAAAGTCCCCGAATCGAGTATAACAAAGCCCCTGATCGAGTATGACCAAAGACCCATGCGCAGATATAACAAAGTCCCCTGATCGAGTATAACAAAGTCCCCTGATCGAGTATAACAAAGTCCCCTGATCGAGCATAACATAGGCACCCTGGTCAAGTATAACAAAGTCCCCTGGTCGAGTATACCAAAGTCCCCTGATCGAGTATAACAAAGTCCCCTGATCGAGTATAACAAAGCCCCCTTGATCGAGTATAACAAAGCCCCCTAATCAAATATAAAAAGTCCCCAGATTGAGTATAACAAAGTCCCCTCATCGAGTATAACAAATTCCCATGATCGAGCATAACAAAGGCACGCTGGTCGAGCATAACAAAGTCCCCTGGTCGAGTATAACAAAGTCCCCTGATCGAGTATAACATAGACCTCTGATCGAGTATAACAAAGTCCCCTGATCGAGTATAACAAAGCCCCCTGATCGAGTATAACAAAGTCCCCTGATCAAGTATAAGAAAGTCCCCTGATCGAGTGTAACAAAGTCCACTGATCGAGTATAATTAAGTCCCCTGATCGAGTAAAACAAAGTCCCCTGGTCAAGGATAACAAAGGCCCCTAATCGAGTATAACAAAGACCTCTCATTGAGTATAACAAAGTCCCCTCATCGAGTATAACAAATTCCCATGATCGAGCATAACAAATGCACCCTGGTCGAGCATAACAAAGTCCCCTGGTCGAGTATAACAAAGTCCCCTGATCGAGTATAACAAAGACCTCGGATCGAGTATACCAAAGTCCCCTGATCGAGTATAACAAAGCCCCCTGATCGAGTATAACAAAGTCCCCTGGTCAAGTATAACAAAGGCCCCTAATCGAGTATAACAAAGACCTCTCATTGAGTATAACAAAGTCCCCTCAGCGAATAAAAAAAAAGCCCCTCGTCGAGCATAAGAAAGTCCCCTGGTCGAGTATACCAAAGTCCCCTGATCGAGTAAAACAAAGTCCGAAGGCGAGTATAACAAAGTCCCCTGATCGAGAGAAACAAAGTCAACTGATCGAGTAAAATAAAGTCCCCTAGTCAAGTATAACAAAGGCCCCTAATCGAGTATAACAAAGTCCTCTGATTGAGTATAACAAAGTCCCCTGAGCGAATAAAAAAAGGCCCCTGGTCGAGCATAACAAAGTCCCCTGGTCGAGTATACCAAAGTCCCCTAATCGAGTATAACAAAGTCCCCTCATCGAGTATAACAAAGTCCCCTGATCGAGTATAACAAAGGCCCCTGATCGAGTATAACAAAGCCCCTCATCGAGAAAAACAATGTCCCCTGATTGAGTATAACAAAGTACTCTGATCGAGTAAAACAAAGTCCCCTGGTCGAGTAAAACAAAGTCCCCTGATCGAGTATAACAAAGTCCCCTCATCGAGTATAACAAAGTCCCCTGATCGAGTATAACAAAGGCCCCTGATCGAGTATAACAAAGTCTCCTGATCGAGTATAACAATGCCCCGGATTGAGCATAACAAAGGCCCCTGGTCGAGCATAACAAAGTCCCCTGGTCGAGTATAACAAAGTCCCCTAATCGAGAGAAACAAGGCCCCTGGTTGCATATAACAAAGTCCCCTGATCGAGTATAACAAATTCCCCTGATCGAGTATAACAAAGTCCCCTGATCGAGTATAAAAAAAAGGCTCCTGGTCGAGCATAACTAAGTCCCCTGGTCGAGTATAACAAAGTCTCCTGATCTAGTAAAACAAAGTCCCCTGGTCGAGTATAACAAAGTCCAATGATCGAGTATAACAAAGCCCCCTGATCGAGAAAAACAAAGCCCCCTGATCGAGTATGACAAAGACCCATGAACGAATATTACAAAGGCCCCAGATCGAGCATAACAAAGGCACCTGACCGAGTATAACAAAGGCCCCCAGATCAGGTATAACAAGGCACCTGAACGAATATTACAAAGTCACCTGATCGAGTATAACAAAGTCCCCTGAATGAGTATAACAAAGGCCCCAGATCGAGTATAACAAAGTCCCCTCATTGAGTATAACAAAGTCCTCAGTTCGAGTGTAACAAAGTCCCCTCATCGAGTATAACAAATTCCCATGATCGAGCATAACAAAGGCACCCTGGTCGAGTATAACAAAGTCCCCTGGTCGAGTATAACATAGTCCCCTGATCGAGTATAACAACGACCTCTGATCGAATATAACAAAGTCCCCTGATCGAGTATAACAAAAGCCACCAGATCGAGTATAACAAAGTCCCCTGATCGAGTAAAAAAAAGTCCCCTGATCGAGGATAACAAAGTCAACTGAACGAGCATAACAAAGGCACCCGGGTCGAGTATAACAAAGTCCCCTGGTCGAGTATAACAAAGTCCCTTGATCGAGGAAAACAAAGTCCCCTGGTCGAGTATAACAAAGTCCCCTGATCGAGTATAACAAAGCCCCGGATCGAGCATGCAACAAAGGCCCCTAATAGAGAAAAAACAAAGTCCCCTGATTGAGTATAACAAAGTCCCTTGATCGAGTATAACAAAGTCCCCTGATCGAGCATAACAAAGGCACCCTGGTCGAGTATAACAAAGCCCCTGAATGAGTATACCAAAGGCCCCTTGATCGAGTATAATAAAGGCACCTGACCGAGTATAACAAAGTCCCCTGGTCGAGTATAACAAAGTCCCCTGATCGAGTAAAACAAAGTCCCCTGGTCGAGTATAACAAAGTCCCCTGATTGGAGTATAACAAAAGTCCTGATCGAGTATAACAAAGTCCCTGGTCGAGTATAACAAAGTCCCCTGGACGACTATATAACAAAGTCCCATGATCGAAAGTATAACAAAGCCCCCACGAGTATAACAAAAGTCCCCTGATCTAATATAACAAAGCCCCCTGCCTCGAAAGTAAAACAAAGTCCCCTGATTGGAGTATAACAAAGTCCCCTGATCGAATATAACAAAGCCCCCTGCTCGAGTAAAACAAAGTCCCCTGATTGAGTATAACAAAGTCCCCTGATCTAGGAAAAACAAAGTCAACTGATCGAGAATAACAAAGGCACCCGGTCGAGTATAACAAAGTCCCTGCCGAGTATAACAAAAGTCCTTGATCGAGTAAAACAAAGTCCCTGGTCGAGTATAACAAAAGTCCCTGATCGAGTATAACAAAGCCCCGGATCGAGTATAACAAAGGCCCCTAATAGAGAAAAGAAAAGTCCCCTGATTGAGTATGTAACAAAGTCCCTTGATCGAGTATAACAAAGTCCCCGATCGAGCATAAATAAAGGCACCCTGGTCGAGTATAACAAAGCCCCTGATCGAGTATGACAAAGACCCATGCACGAATATAACAAAGTTCACCTGATCGAGTATAACAAAGTCCCCTGATCGAGGTATAACAAAGTCCCCTGATCGAGTATAACAAAGTCCCTGATCGAGTATAACAAGGCCCATGATCCAAAGTATAAAGCCTCATCGGAGAAAAACAAAGTCCCCTGATTGAGTATAACAAAGTTCTCTAATCGACTAAAAAAAAGTCCCTGGTCGAGTAAAACAAAGTCCCTGATCGGGTATAACAAAGTCCCTCATCGAGTATAACAAGTCCCTGATCGAGTATAATAAAGGCCCTGATCGAGTATAACAAAGTCCCTGATCGAGTATAACAAAGGCCCGGATTGAGCATAACAAAGGCCCTGGTCGAGCATAACAAAGTTCCCTGGTCGATATAACAAATTCCTAATCGAGAGAAACAAAGTCCCTGGTTACATATAACAAAGTCCCTGATCGAGTATAACAAAGTCCCTGATCGAGGTATAACAAAAGTCCCCTGATCGAGTATAACAAAAAGGCTCCTCGTCGAGCATAACTAAGTCCCCTGGTCGAGTATAACAAGTCTCCTGATCGAGAGTAAAACAAAAGTCCCCTGGTCGAGTATAACAAAGTCCAATGATCGAGTATAACAAAGCACCCTGATCGAGAAACACTAAGCCCCCGATTCGAGTATGACAAAGACCCATGAACGAATATAACAAGTCACTGGATGGTATAACAAAGGCCCCGATCGAGTATAACAAAGGCACCTGACCGAGTATAACAAAGTCCCTGGTCAGGTATAACAAAGTCCTGATCGAGTAAAACAAAGTCCCCTGGTCGAGCATAACAAAGTCCCTCATTGAGTATAACAAAATTCTCAGATCGAGGTGAAACAAAAGTCCCTCATCGAGGTATAACAAATTCCCTTGATCGAGCATAACAAAGGCACCCTGGTCGAGTATAAAATTCCTAGTCGAGTATAACAAAGTCTGATCGAGTATAACAACGACCTCTGATCGAGTATAACAAAGTCCCTGATCGAGTATAACAAAAGCCATCAGATCGGAGTATAAAGTCCCCTGATCGAGTAAAAAAGTCCTGATCGAGGATAACAAAGTCAACTGATCGAGAGCAACAAAGGCACTCCGGGTCGAGTATAAAAAGCCCTCATCGAGTATATAACAAAGTCCCCTGATCGAATATAACAAAGCCCCTGCCTGAGTAAAACAAAGTCCTGATTGAGTATAAAGTCCCCTGATCGAATATAACAAAGCCCCTGCTCGAGTAAAAACAAAGTCCCCTGATTGGAGTATAACAAAGTCCCCTGATTGAGGATAACAAAGTCAACTGATCGAGCATAACAAAGGCACCCGGGTCGAGTATAACAAAGTCCCCTGGTCGAGTATAACAAAGTCCCCTGATCGAGTAAAACAAAGTCCCCGAGTCGAGTATAACAAAGCCCCGGATCGAGCATAACAAAGGCCCCTAATAGAGAAAAAGAAAGTCCCCTGATTGAGTATAACAACGTCCCTTGATCGAGTATAACAATGTCCCCTGATCGAGCATAACAAAGGTACCCTGGTCGAGTATAACAAAGCCCCCTGATCAAGTATGACAAAGACCCATGAACGAATATAACAAAGTCACCTGATCGAGTGTAACAAAGTCCCCTGATCGAGTATAACAAAGTCCCCTGATCGAGTATAACAAAGTCCCTTGATCGAGTATAACAAAGTCCCCTGATCGAGCATAACAAAGGCACCCTGGTCGAGTATAACAAAGTCCCCTGGTCGAGTATAACAAAGTCTCCTGATCGAGTATAACAAAGTCCCCTGATCAAATATAAAAAGTCCCCAGATTGAGTATAACAAAGTCCCCTCATCGAGTATAACAAATTCCCATAATCGAGCATAACAAAGGCACCCTGCTCGAGCATAACAAAGTCCCCTGGTCGAGTATAACAAAGTGCCCTGATCGAGTATAACAAAGACCTCTGATCTAGTATAACAAAGTCCCCTGATCGAGTATAACAAAGCCCCCTGATCGAGTATAACAAAGTCTCCTGATCGAGTATAAGAAAGTCCCCTGATCGAGTGTAACAAAGTCCACTGATCGAGTATAATTAAGTCTCCTGATCGAAAGAAACAAAGTCCCTGGTCATATAAATAAAGGCCCTAATCGAGATAATAAAGACCTCTCATTGAGTATAACAAAGTCCCCTCATCGAGTATAACAAATTCTACGATCGAGCATAACAATGCACTCCTGTCGAGCATAACAAAGTCCCCTGGTCGAAAGTAACAAAGTCCCCTGATTGAGTATAACAAAGTCCTCTGATCGAGTATAACAAAGTCCCCTGGTCGAGCATAACAAAGGCCCCTGGTCGTGTATAAAAACGTCCCCTGGTCGAGTATAACAAAGTTCCTGGACGACTATAACAAAGTCCCATGATCGAGTATAACAAAGCCCCCTCATCGAGTATAACAAAGAGCCCTGATCGAATATAACAAAGCCCCCTGCTCGAGTAAAACAAAGTCCCCTGATTGAGTATAACAAAGTCCCCTGATCGAATATAACAAAGCCCCCTGCTCGAGTAAAACAAAGTCCCCTGATTGAGTATAACAAAGTCCCGTGATCTAGGATAACAAAGTCAACTGATCGAGAATAACAAAGGCACCCAGGTCGAGTATAACAAAGTCCCCTGATCAAGTATAAGAAAGTCCCCTGATCGAGTGTAACAAAGTCCACTGATCGAGTATAATTAAGTCCCCTGATCGAGTAAAACAAAGTCCCCTGGTCAAGTATAACAAAGGCCCCTAATCGAGTATAACAAAGACCTCTCATTGAGTATAACAAAGTCCCCTCATCGAGTATAACAAATTTCCATGATCGAGCATAACAAATGCACCCTGGTCGAGCATAACAAAGTCCCCTGGTCGAGTATAACAAAGTCTCCTGATCGAGTATAACAAAGACCTCAGATCGAGTATACCAAAGTCCCCTGATCGAGTATAACAAAGCCCCCTGATCGAGTATAACAGAGTCCCCTGGTCGAGTATAACAAAGTCCCCTGGACGACTATAACAAAGTCCCATGATCGAGTATAAAAAAGCCCCCTCATCGAGTATAACAAAGTCCCCTGATCGAATATAACAAAGCCCCCTGCTCGAGTAAAACAAAGTCCCCTGATTGAGTATAACAAAGTCCCCTGACCGAATATAACAAAGCCCCCTGCTCGAGTAAAACAAAGTCCCCTGATTGAGTATAACAAAGTCCCCTGATCTAGGATAACAAAGTCAACTGATCGAGAATAACAAAGGCACCCAGGTCGAGTATAACAAAGTCCCCTGGTCGAGTATAACAAAGTCCTTTGATCGAGTAAAACAAAGTCCCCTGGTCGAGTATAACAAAGTCCCCTGATCGAGTATAACAATGCCCCGGACCGAGCATAACAAAGGCCCCTAATAGAGAAAAAGAAAGTCCCCTGATTGAGTATAACAAAGTCCCTTTATCGAGTATAACAAAGTCCCCTGATCGAGCATAACAAAGGCACCCTGGTCGAGTATAACAAAGCCCCCTCATCGAGAATGACAAAGACCCATGCACGAATATAACAAAGTCACCTGATCGAGTATAACAAAGTCCCCTGATCGAGTATAACAAAGTCCCCTGATCGAGTATAACAAAGTCCCCTGATCGAGTATAACAAAGTCTTCTGATCGAGCATAACATAGGCACCCTGGTCAAGTATAACAAAGTCCCCTGGTCGAGTATAACAAAGTCCCCTGATCGAGTATAACAAAGTCCCCTGATCGAGTATAACAAAGCCCCCTTGATCGAGTATAACAAAGCCCCCTGATCAAATATAAAAAGTCCCCATTGGAGTATAACAAAGCCCCTGAATGAGTATATAACAAAGGCCCTGATCGAGATATAACAAAGGCAACTGACTGAGTATAACAAAGTCCCTGGTCGAGTATAACAAAGTCCCCTCATCGAGTAAGACCAAGTCCCCAGGTCGAGTATAACAAAGTCCCCTGATTGAGTATAACAAAGTCCTCTGATCGAGTATAACAAAGTCCCCTGGTCGAGTATAACAAAGTCCCCTGGACGACTATAACAAAGTCCCATGATCGAGTATAAAAAAGCCCCCTCATCGAGTATAACAAAGTCCCCTGATCGAATATAACAAAGCCCCCTGCTCGAGTAAAACAAAGTCCCCTGATTGAGTATAACAAAGTCCCCTGATCGAAAATAACAAAGCCCCCTGCTCGAGTAAAACAAAGTCCCCTGATTGAGTATAACAAAGTCCCCTGATCTAGGATAACAAAGTCAACTGATCGAGAATAACAAAGGCACCCGGGTCGAGTATAACAAAGTCCCCTGGTCGAGTATAACAAAGTCCTTTGATCGAGTAAAACAAAGTCCCCTGGTCGAGTATAACAAAGTCCCCTGATCAAGGCTAACAAATTCCCCAGATCGAGTATAATAAAGTTCCCTGATCGAGTATAAGAAAAGCCCCTGATCGAGTATAAAAAAGGCCCCTGGTCAAGTATAACAAAGTCCCCTGATCGAGTATAACAAAGTCCCCTGATCGAATATAACAAAGTTACCTGATCGAGTATAACAAAGCCACCCTGATCGAGTATAACAAAGTCCCCTGATCGAGTATAACAAAGTCCCCTGATCGAGTATAACAAAGTCCCCTGATCGAGCATAACATAGGCACCCTGGTCAAGTATAACAAAGTCCCCTGGTCGAGTATACCAAAGTCCCCTGATCGAGTATAACAAAGTCCCCTGATCGAGTATAACAAAGCCCCCTTGATCGAGTATAACAAAGCCCCCTAATCAAATATAAAAAGTCCCCAGATTGAGTATAACAAAGTCCCCTCATCGAGTATAACAAATTCCCATGATCGAGCATAACAAAGGCACGCTGGTCGAGCATAACAAAGTCCCCTGGTCGAGTATAACAAAGTCCCCTGATCGAGTATAACATAGACCTCTGATCGAGTATAACAAAGTCCCCTGATCGAGTATAACAAAGCCCCCTGATCGAGTATAACAAAGTCCCCTGATCAAGTATAAGAAAGTCCCCTGATCGAGTGTAACAAAGTTCACTGATCGAGAATACCAAGTCCCTGATCGAGTAAAACAAAGTCCCTGGTCAAGTATAACAAAGGCCCCTAATCGAGTATAACAAAGACCTCTCATTGAGTATAACAAAGTCCCCTCATCGAGTATAACAAATTCCCATGATCGAGCATAACAAAGGCACCCTGGTCGAGCATAACAAAGTCCCCTGGTCGAGTATAATAAAGTCCCCTGATCGAGTATAACAAAGACCTCAGATCGAGTATACCAAAGTCCCCTGATCGAGTATAACAAAGCCCCCGATCGAGTATAACAGAGTCCCCTGGTCAAGTATAACAAAGGCCCCTAATCGAGTATAACAAAGACCTCTCATTGAGTATAACAAAGTCCCCTGAGAAAATAAAAAAAGGCCCCTCGTCGAGCATAAGAAAGTCCCCTGGTCGAGTATACCAAAGTCCCCTGATCGAGTAAAACAAAGTCCGAAGGCGAGTATAACAAAGTCCCCTGATCGAGAGAAACAAAGTCACCGGATCGAGTAAAACAAAGTCCCCTAGTCAAGTATAACAAAGGCCCCTAATCGAGTATAACAAAGACCTCTGATTGAGTATAACAAAGTCCCCTGAGCGAATAAAAAAAGGCCCCTGGTCGAGCATAACAAAGTCCCCTGGTCGAGTATACCAAAGTCCCCTAATCGAGAAAAAACAAAGTCCCCTGGTCGAGTATAACAAAGTCCCCTGATCGAGAGAAACAAAGTCCCCTGGTCGAGTATAACAAAGTCCCCTGATCGAGTATAACAAAGCCCCCTCATCGAGAAAAACAAAGTCCCCTGATCGAGTATAACAAAGTACTCTGATCGAGTAAAACAAAGTCCCCTGGTCGAGTAAAACAAAGTCCCCTGATCGAGTATAACAAAGTCCCCTGATCGAGTATAACAAAGTCCCCTGATCGAGTATAACAAAGGCCCCTGATCGAGTATATCAAAGTCCCCTGATCGAGTATAACAAAGCCCCGGATTGAGCATAACAAAGGCCCCTGGTCAAGCATAACAAAGTCCCCTGGTCGAGTATAACAAAGTCCCCTAATCGAGAGAAACAAAGTCCCCTGGTTACATATAACAAAGTCCCCTGATCGAGTATAACAAAGTCCCCTGATCGAGTATAACAAAGTCCCCTGATCGAGTATAACAAAAAGGCTCCTCGTCGAGCATAACTAAGTCCCCTGGTCGAGTATAACAAAGTCTCCTGATCGAGTAAAACAAAGTCCCCTGGTCGAGTATAACAAAGTCCATTGATCGAGTATAACAAAGCCCCCTGATCGAGAAACACAAAGCCCCCTGATCGAGTATGACAAAGACCCATGAACGAATATAACAAAGTCACCTGAATGAGTATAACAAAGGCCCCCGATCGAGTATAACAAAGGCACCTGACCGAGTATAACAAAGTCCCCTGGTCGAGTATAACAAAGTCCCCTGATCGAGTAAAACAAAGTCCCCTGGTCGAGCATAACAAAGTCCCCTCATTGAGTATAACAAAGTCCTCAGATCGAGTGTAACAAAGTCCCCTCATCGAGTATAACAAATTCCCATGATCGAGCATAACAAAGGCACCCTGGTCGAGTATAAAAAAGTCCCCTAGTCGAGTGTAACAAAGTCCCCTGATCGAGTATAACAACGACCTCTGATCGAGTATAACAAAGTCCCCTGATCGAGTATAACAAAAGCCATCAGATCGAGTATAACAAAGTCCCCTGATCGAGTAAAAAAAAGTCCCCTGATCGAGGATAACAAAGTCAACTGATCGAGCATAACAAAGGCACCCGGGTCGAGTATAACAAAGTCCCCTGGTCGAGTACAACAAAGTCCCCTGATCGAGTAAAACAAAGTCCCCTGGTCGAGTATAACAAAGTCCCCTGATCGAGTATAACAAAGCCCCGGATCGAGCATAACAAAGGCCCCTAATAGAGAAAAACAAAGTCCCCTGATTGAGTATAACAAAGTCCCTTGATCGAGTATAACAGAGTCCCCTGACCAACATAACAAAGGCACCCTGGTCGAGTATAACAAAGCCCCCTGAATGAGTATAACAAAGGCCCCCGATCGAGTATAACAAAGGCACCTGACCGAGTATAACAAAGTCCCCTGGTCGAGTATAACAAAGTCCCCTGATTGAGTAAAACAAAGTCCCCTGGTCGAGTATAACAAAGTCCCATGATTGACTATAACAAAGTCCTCTGATCGAGTATAGCAAAGTCCCCTGGTCGAGTATAACAAAGTCCCCTGGACGACTATAACAAAGTCCCATGATCGAGTATAAAAAAGGCCCCTCACCGAGTATAACAAATGTCCCCTGATCGAATATAACAAAGCCCCCTGCTCGAGTAAAACAAAGTCCCCTGATTGAGTATAACAAAGTCCCCTGATCTAGATAACAAAGTCAACTGATCGAGAATAACAAAGGCACCCGGATCGAGTATAACAAAGTCCCCTGGTCGAGTATAACAAAGTCCTTTGATCGAGTAAAACAAAGTCCCCTGGTCGAGTATAACAAAGTCCCCTGATCGAGTATAACAAAGCCCCGGATCGAGCATAACAAGGCCCTAATAGAAAAAAGTCCCTGATTGAGTAACAAAGTCCCATGATCAGGTATAACAAAGTCCCCTGATCGAGCATAACAAAAGGCACCCTGATGTCCGAGTATAACCAAAAGCCCCTGATCGGTATGACCAAAGACATGCCGCGAATATAACAAAGTCCTGATCGGTATAACAAAGTCCCCTGATCGAGTATAACAAAGTCCCCTGATCGAGTATAACAAAGTCCCCTGATCGAGTATAACAAAGTCCCCTGATCGAGCATAACAAAGGCACCCTGGTCGAGTATAACAAAGTCCCCTGGTCGAGTATAACAAAGTCCCCTGATCGAGTATAACAAAGTCCCCTGATCGAGTATAACAAAGCCCCCTTGATCGAGTATAACAAAGCCCCCTGAGCAAATATAAAAAGTCCCCAGATTGAGTATAACAAAGTCCCCTCATCGAGTATAACAAATTCCCATGATCGAGCATAACAAAGGCACCCTGGTCGAGCATAACAAAGTCCCCTGGTCGAGTATAACAAAGTCCCCTGATCGAGTATAACAAAGACCTCTGATCGAGTATAACAAAGTCCCCTGATCGAGTATAACAAAGACCCCTGATCGAGTATAACAAAGTCCCCTGATCAAGTATAAGAAAGTCCCCTGATCGAGTGTAACAAAGTCCACTGATCGAGTATAATTAAGTCTCCTGATCGAGTAAAACAAAGTCCCCTGGTCAAGTATAACAAAGGCCCCTAATCGAGTATAACAAAGACCTCTCATTGAGTATAACAAAGTCCCCTCATCGAGTATAACAAATTCCCATGATCGAGCATAACAAATGCACCCTGGTCGAGCATAACAAAGTCCCCTGGTCGAGTATAACAAAGTCCCCTGATCGAGTATAACAAAGAACTCGGATCGAGTATACCAAAGTCCCCTGATCGAGTATAACAAAGCCCCCTGATCGAGTATAACAGAGTCCCCTGGTCGAAATCAACAAAGTCCCTGGACGGCTATAACAAAAATCCCATGATCGAGTATAAAAGCCCCCCTCATCGAGGTATAACCAAAGTCCCTGATCGAATATAACAAAGCCCCCTGCTCGAGTAAAACAAAGTCCCCTGATTGAGTATAACAAAGTCCCCTGATCGAATATAACAAAGCCCCCTGCTCGAGTAAAACAAAGTCCCCTGATTGAGTATAACAAAGTCCCGTGATCTAGGATAACAAAGTCAACTGATCGAGAATAACAAAGGCACCCAGGTCGAGTATAACAAAGTCCCCTGATCAAGTATAAGAAAGTCCCCTGATCGAGTGTAACAAAGTCCACTGATCGAGTATAATTAAGTCCCCTGATCGAGTAAAACAAAGTCCCCTGGTCAAGTATAACAAAGGCCCCTAATCGAGTATAACAAAGACCTCTCATTGAGTATAACAAAGTCCCCTCATCGAGTATAACAAATTTCCATGATCGAGCATAACAAATGCACCCTGGTCGAGCATAACAAAGTCCCCTGGTCGAGTATAACAAAGTCTCCTGATCGAGTATAACAAAGACCTCAGATCGAGTATACCAAAGTCCCCTGATCGAGTATAACAAAGCCCCCTGATCGAGTATAACAGAGTCCCCTGGTCGAGTATAACAAAGTCCCCTGGACGACTATAACAAAGTCCCATGATCGAGTATAAAAAAGCCCCCTCATCGAGTATAACAAAGTCCCCTGATCGAATATAACAAAGCCCCCTGCTCGAGTAAAACAAAGTCCCCTGATTGAGTATAACAAAGTCCCCTGACCGAATATAACAAAGCCCCCTGCTCGAGTAAAACAAAGTCCCCTGATTGAGTATAACAAAGTCCCCTGATCTAGGATAACAAAGTCAACTGATCGAGAATAACAAAGGCACCCAGGTCGAGTATAACAAAGTCCCCTGGTCGAGTATAACAAAGTCCTTTGATCGAGTAAAACAAAGTCCCCTGGTCGAGTATAACAAAGTCCCCTGATCGAGTATAACAATGCCCCGGACCGAGCATAACAAAGGCCCCTAATAGAGAAAAAGAAAGTCCCCTGATTGAGTATAACAAAGTCCCTTTATCGAGTATAACAAAGTCCCCTGATCGAGCATAACAAAGGCACCCTGGTCGAGTATAACAAAGCCCCCTCATCGAGAATGACAAAGACCCATGCACGAATATAACAAAGTCACCTGATCGAGTATAACAAGTCCCTGATCCGGAGTATAACAAAAGTCCCTGATCGAGGTATAACAAAGTCCCCTGATCCGAGGCATAACATAGGCACCCTGGTCGAGTATAACAAAGTCCCCTGATAGAGTATAACGAAGGCCCCTGATCGAGTATAACAAAGTCCCCTGATCGAGTATAACAAAACCCACTTGATCGAGTATAACAAAGCCCCCTAATCAAATATAAAAAGTAGCCAGATTGAGTATAACAAAGTCCCCTCA
Organism: Homarus americanus; assembly: GCF_018991925.1. Lineage (NCBI taxonomy): Eukaryota > Metazoa > Arthropoda > Malacostraca > Decapoda > Nephropidae > Homarus > Homarus americanus. The sequence goes on along the minus strand of NW_024725094.1, from coordinate 6,125 downwards.
TCGAGTATAACAAATTCCCATGATCGAGCATAACAAAGGCACCCTGGTCGAGCATAACAAAGTCCCCTGGTCGAGTATAACAAAGTCCCCTGATCGAGAATAACAAAGACCTCAGAACGAGTATACCAAAGTCCCCTGATCGAGTATAACAAAGCCCCCTAACGAGTATAACAAAGCCCCTGGTCATGTATAACAAAGGCCCCTAATCGAGTATAACAAAGACCTCTCATTGAGTATAACAAAGTCCCCTCATCGAGTATAACAATTTCCCATGATCGAGCATAACAAAGGCAACCTGGTCGAGCATAACATAGTCCCCTGGTCGAGTATAACAAAGTCCCCTGATCGAGTATAACAAAACCCCCTGATCGAGTATAACAAAGTCCCCTGGTCAAGTATAACAAAGGCCCCTAATCGAGTATAACAAAGACCTCTCATTGAGTATAACAAAATCCCCTGAGCGAATAAAAAAAAGGCCCCTCGTCAAGCATAAGAAAGTCCCCTGGTCGAGTATACCAAAGTCCCCTGATCGAGTAAAACAAAGTCCGAAGGCGAGTATAACAAAGTCCCCTGATCGAGAGAAACAAAGTCACCTGCTCGAGTAAAACAAAGTCCCCAAGTCAAGTATAACAAAGGCCCCTAATCGAGTATAACAAAGTCCTCTCATTGAGTATAACAAAGTCCCCTGAGCGAATAAAAAAAAGGCCCCTGGTCGAGCATAACAAAGTCCCCTGGTCGAGTATACCAAAGTCCCCTAATCGAGTAAAACAAAGTCCCCTGGTCGAGTATAACAAAGTCCCCTGATCGAGTATAACAAAGGCCCCTAATCGAGTATAACAAAGCCCCCTCATCGAGAAAAACAAAGTCCCCTGATCGAGTATAACAAAGTACTCTGATCGAGTAAAACAAAGTCCCCTGGTCGAGTAAAACAAAGTCCCCTGATCGAGTATAACAAAGTCCCCTCATCGAGTATAACAAAGTCCCCTGATCGAGTATAACAAAGGCCCCTGATCGAGTATAACAAAGTCTCCTGATCGAGTATAACAATGCCCCGGATTGAGCATAACAAAGGCCCCTGGTCGAGCATAACAAAGTCCCCTGGTCGAGTATAACAAAGTCCCCTAATCGAGAGAAACAAGGCCCCTGGTTGCATATAACAAAGTCCCCTGATCGAGTATAACAAATTCCCCTGATCGAGTATAACAAAGTCCCCTGATCGAGTATAAAAAAAAGGCTCCTGGTCGAGCATAACTAAGTCCCCTGGTCGAGTATAACAAAGTCTCCTGATCTAGTAAAACAAAGTCCCCTGGTCGAGTATAACAAAGTCCAATGATCGAGTATAACAAAGCCCCCTGATCGAGAAAAACAAAGCCCCCTGATCGAGTATGACAAAGACCCATGAACGAATATTATAACTAAGTCCCCTGATTGAGTATAACAAAGGACCCTAATGGAGTAAAACAAAGTCCCAAGATCGAGTATAACAAAGTCCCCTCATCGAGTATAACAAAGTTCCCTGATCGAGTATAACAAAGTTCCAAGACCGAGTAAAACAAACACCCATGATCGAGTACAACAAAGTCCTTGATCGAGTATAAAAAAACACCCCTAATCAAGTATAACAAAGTCCCTTGATCGACCATAACAAAGTCCCCTGATCGACTATAACAAAGTCCCCTGGACGAGTAAAACAAAGTCCCCTGATCGAGTATAACAAAGTCCCCTGATCGAGTAAAACAAAGCCCCCTCATCGAGTATAACAAAGTCCCTAATCGAGTATAACAAAGTCCCCTGTTCGAGTGTAACAAAGTCCTCTGATCGAGTATAACAAAGCCACCTCGTCGAGTATAACAAAGTCCCCTGATCGAGTATAACAAAGTCCCCTAATCGATTATAATAAAGTCCCCTGATTGAGTATAATAAAGTCCCCTGATCGAGTATAAAAAGTTCCCTGATCGAGTATAACAAAGTCCCTTGAGCGAAAAAAACAAAGCCCCCTGATCGAGTATTACAAAGTCCCTTGATCGAGTATAACAAAGTCCCCTGATCGAGTATAACAAAGTCCCCTGATCGAGTTTAACAAAGCCCCCTGATCGAGTATAAGAAAGGCTCCTGACCGAATATAACAAAGTCCCTAGTTGAGTATATACAAAGTCTCCTAATCGAGTATAACAAAGCTCCCTGATCGAGCATAACAAAGTCCCCTGATCGACTACAACAAAGTTCCCTGATCCAGTATAACAAAGGCCCCTAATGGAGTATAACAAAGGCCCCTGATCCAGTTTAACAAAGTCCCAAGATCGAGTATAACATAGTCCCCTCATCGAGTAAAACAAAGTCCCCTGATCGAGTATAACAAAGTCCCCTTACCGAGTATAATAAAGCCCCGGATCGAGTATAACAAAGTCCCCTGATCTAGTATAACAAGTCCCTGATCGAGTATAACAAAGGACCCTTAATGGAGTAAATAGAGCTCAAGATCGAGTATAACAAAGTCCCTCATCGAGTATAAAAAGCTCTGATCGAGTATAACAACAACCCAGATCGAGTAAAACAAACACCCCTGATCGAGTATAACAAAGTCCTTGATCGAGTATAAAAGCCCCTAATCGAGTATAACAAAGTCCCCGATCGAAAGATAATCGAAGTCCCTGATCGAGTAAAACAAAGTCCCTGATCGAGTATAACGAAGTCCCTAATCGAGTTAAACAAAGCCCCCTATCATGAGTATAACAAAGTCCCCTGATTTAGTGTAACAAAGTCCTCTGATCGAGCTCCACAAGTCCCCTAATCGAGTATAACTAAGTCCTTCATTGAGTTTAACAGCGACTAATGGAGAATAACAAAGTCCGAAGATCGAGTATAGCAAAGTCTTCTGATCGAGTATAACAAATCCCCGATCGAGTATAACAAAGCCTCTAATCGAGTATAACAAAGTCCCCATCGAGTATAACTAAGTCCCTGATTATATATCACTAATTCCAATGGAGTAAAAAAAAAGACCCAAGATCGAGTATATCAAAAGACCCTCATCGAGTATAACAGTTCCTGATCGAGTATAACAAATCCCATAATCGAGTAAAACAAGCTCCCCTGATCGAGTATAACAAAGTCCTTGATCGAGTATAAAAAAGCCCCTAATCAGTATAACAAATTTCATCGAGCATATAAACAAAGTCCCTGATCGAGTATAACAAAGCCCCTGATCGAGTATAACAGGCCCTGGTCGAGTATAACAAAGTCCCCTGATCGAGTATAACAAAGTCCTCTGATCGAGTAAAACAAAAGTCCTCTGATAGAGTATAAAAGTCCCCTGATTGAGTAAAAACAAGGCCCTAATCGAGGTATAATAAAGTCCCACGATCGAGTATAACAAAGTCTCTGATCGAGTTAAAACAAAGTCCCTGATCGAGAATAACAAAGTCCCCTGATCGAGTATAACAAAGTCGCCTGATCGAGTATAACAAAGCGCCTGATCGAGTATAACTCAAGTCCCGATCGAGTATATTAAAGGACCCTAATGGAGTATAACAAAGTCTCAGAACGAGTAAAACAAAGTCCCTGATCGACTGTAACAAAATTCCTGATCAGAGTAAACAAAGTCCCAGATCATATAACAAAGTCCCCTGATCGAGTAAACAAAGCCCTCATCGAGTATAACAAAGTCCCCGACGAGTATAACAAGTCCCTGATCTAGTGTAACAAAGTCTCTGAAATCGATATAACAAAGTCCCCTAATCGAGTATAAAAGTCTCGACGAGATAACAAGTCCCTTGATCGAGAAAACAAAGTCCCCTGATCGAGAAACAAAGTCCCGATCGAGTATAACAATGTCCCTGATCGAGATAACGTTCTGATCGGAATAATAAAGTCCCCTGATCGAAAACAAAGTCCTCTGATCGAGTATAAATATCGTCCTAATCGAGTAAAAAGTCCCCTCATCGAGTATAACAAAGTCCCCTGATTGAGTATAACAAAGTCCCTTACCGAGTATAATAAAGCCCCGGATCGAGTATAACAAAGTCCCTGATCTAGTATAACAAAGTTCCCTGATCGGTATAACAAACTCCCTGGTCGGTATAATAAAGGACCCTAATGGAGTATAACAAAGTCTCAAGATCGAGTATAACAAAGTCCATGATCGAGTATGACAGAGTCCACTGATCGAGTATAACAAAGTCCCCTAATCGATTATAATAAGTCCCTGATTGAGTATAATAATGTCCTTATCGAGTATAATAAAGCCCCGGATCGAGTATAACAAAGTTCCTGATCGAGTATAATAAAGGACCTAATGGACTATAACAACGTCTCAAGATCGAGTATAACAAAGTCCCTAATCGAGTATAACAAAGTCACCTGATCGAGTATAACAAAGGCCCCTGGTCGTGTATAACAAAGTCCCCTGATCGAGTAAAACAAATTCCCCTGATCGAGTATAACAAAGTCCCCTAATCGAGTAAAACAAACACCCCTGATCGAGTATAACAAGTCCCCTCATCGAGTATAACAAGGCCCCCTCATCGAGTATAAAGAAGTCCCCTTATCGAGTATAACTAAGTCCCATGATTGAGTATAACAAAGGACCCTAATGGAGTATAACAAAGTCCCAAAATCGAGTATAACAAAGTCCTCTGATCGATTAAAACAAAGTCCCCTGATCGAGTATAACAAAGTCCCCTGATCGAGTATAACAAAGTCCCCTGATCGAGTAAAACAAAGCCCCCTCATCGAGTATAACAAAGTCCCCTGATCGAGTATAACAAAGTCCGCTGATCGAGTTTAACAAAGTCCCAAGATTGAATTTAACAAAGTCCCAGATCGAGTATAACAAAGTCCCCTCATCGAGAATAACAAAGTCCCCTGATCGAGTATAACAAAGGCCCCTGGTCGTGTATAACAAAGTTCCATGATCGAGTAAAACAAATTCCCCTATTCGAGTATAACAAAGTCCCCTGATCGAGTAAAACAAACACCCTTGATCGAGTATAACAAAGTCCCCTGATCGAGTATAACAAAGCCCCCTCATCGAGTATAAAAAATTCCCCTTATCGAGTATAACAAAGTCCCAAGATCGAGTATAACAAAGTCCTCTGATCGATTAAAACAAATTCTCCTGATCGAGTATAACAAAGTCCCCTGATCGATTATAACAAAGTCCCCTGACCGAGTATAAACAAGTCCCTGATCGAGTATAATAAAGGACCTAATGAGGTATAACAAAGTCTCAAGATCGAGTATAACAAAGTCCCATGATCGAGTATGACAGAGTCCACTGATCGAGTATAACAAAGTCCCCTGATCGCGTATAACAAAGTCCCCTGATCGAGTATAACAAAGTCCCCTGATCGAGTAAAACAAAGCCCGCTCATCGAGTACAACAAAGTCCCCTGATCGAGTATAACAAATTCCCCTGTTCGAGTGTAACAAAGTCCTCTGATCGAGTATAACAAAGCCACCTCGTCGAGTATAACAAAATCCCCTGATCGAGTATAACAAAGTCCCCTAATGGATTATAATAAAGTCCCCTGATTGAGTATAATAAAGTCCCCTGATCAAGTATAACAAAGTCCCCTCATCGAGTATAACAAAGTCCCTTGATCGAGAAAAACAAAGCCCCCTGATCGAGTATAACAAAGTCCCCTGATCGAGTATAACAAAGTCCCCTGATGGAGTTTAACAAAGCCCCCTAATCGAGTATAAGAAAGGCCCCTGACTGAATATAACAAAGTCCCTAGTTGAGTATATACAAAGTCTCCTGATCGAGTATAACAAAAGCCCCTCATCGAGTAACAAAGTCCCCTGATCGGTATAATAACAAAGTCCCTAATCCAGGTAAAACAAAGCCCAATCATCGAGTATAGCAAAAGTCCCTGATCGAGTATAACAAAGTCCCCTGATCTAGTGTAACAAAGTCCTCTGATCGAGTATAGCAAAGTCCCCTAATCGAGTATAACAAAGTCCCCTGATCGAGTATAACAAAGTCCCCTGATCGAGTAAAACAAAGCCCCCTCATCGAGTATAACAAAGTCCCCTGATCGAGTAAAACAAAGCCCCCTCATCGAGTATAACAAAGTCCCCTGATCGAGTTTAACAAAGTCCGCTGATCGAGTTTAACAAAGTCC
>NW_024725093.1:0-26342 GCF_018991925.1 Homarus americanus | reverse complement strand
CTGCCAGAACCAGAATTCCCACTTTACGCTGTGCATCTACTCATATACGCAGGTGAAGTATAATTTTTTTATTTAGCTCATAAAATTCATACAAATTATCAGGCCAGAATATAATTTACATTGCTGGAATTCTTACAATTTGATGATCATTTTGAATATAAGCATCATAGATTTTGCATTAGACATACAAATTTTAGATCTAATGCAAGTATTTTGTTTACTCAGATCAAATATGTTATCTTTTGTGCAAAATATATGAAGTGTATATTCAAAATATTCATGGTCTTGCAAGGAATCCAGCAATGTCAATTATATTATCCTAACTTTAGTCTGAGGTATTATTTATTACTAAAAATGTAAATATACTGTTATAACCCAATCATTTCTCTGGTAGGGAGGGAAGGTGGGGGTGAAGGGTAGGGAGGGAGGGAGGGACCCAGGGAGCAGGTGGGAAAAGGGGGGGAGGTGGGGTATTTTGATTGACAGATAGTATTTCGGTAAGTATATTTTGTTTATTTATTGAAGATATTTGTTTTAGCTCATAAAATTCATACAAATTACCGGGCCAGAATATAATTTACATTGTTGGAATTCTTACAATTTGATGATCATTTTGAATATAAACATCATAGATTTTTGCATTAGACATACAAATTTTAGATCTACTTTAAGTATTTTGTTTACTCTGAGTAAATATGTAATCTTTTGTGCAAAATATATGACATTTATATTAAAAAATATTCCTGGTCTTACAAGGAATCCAGCAATGTCAATTATATTATCCTAACTTTAGTCTGAGGTATTATTTATTACTAAAAAGGTAAAAATTCTGGTTTCTCCCACACATTTCTCTGGTAGGGAAGGTTGGTGGGGGGAGGGAGGGACCGACCGACCATCTGGCGAGGTTGGAAGAGGGAAGGAGGCAAGGTGGGATACTTTGATTGACAGATAGTGTCGTGAAGAATATTTTTTTTTTATTAACTGAAGATATTTGTTTTAGCTCATAAAATTCATGCAAATTACCCGGCCAGAATATAATTTACATTGCTGGAATTCTTACAATTTGATGATCATTTTGAATATAAACATCATAGATTTTGCATTAGACATACAAATTTTAGATCTACTTTAAGTATTTTGTTTACTCTGAGTAAATATGTTATCTTTTGTGCAAAATATATGACATTTATATTCAAAATATTCCTGGTCTTACAAGGAATCCAGCAATGTCAATTATATTATCCTAACTTTAGTTTGAGGTATTATTTATTACTATACCTTAAAATCTAGTGGTTTTCCCCCAAACATTTTTCAGAGAGGGAAGAGCCAGGAGTGTGAGAAGAGGGGGAGGGAGTTGAGTCCATTATTTGAATGAACATTAACTTTGCGACTGTATTTCTCTATTTCTCTTAAGTATTAATTGTGTGCATGTTCCATCATAAAATTAAGATGTTATTTTTACTAGAACATAGGTATTGTGTCGGAAATAGTGGAGCTTGGGGGTCAGCCGGTCTCTATTTCATTTAATCCCATATGTTATGTTGTTCACTTAACGCGTTTCTCGCTTTACGCGGGCCTCTGTGGGTTCAATTGACCGCGTAAAGTGAGGGTTCACTGTAATTCCCTTTAAAATGACTGGCAAGTGTAAAGTGAGAGTTCTGGTGGTGCTAAGAAGAAGAGGAAACTGTCAATTACTTTTGAGATGAAAATGAAAATAATAATACAATATGAAAATGGAAAAACGGTATCAACCATTTCACGCGACCTTGGCTTCTCTCACTCAACCATATCAACATTTTGAAGGACAAAGAACGAATTTGTGAAGTAGTGAAAGGATCAGCACCTATAAAGGGAACTTTAATAACTAATAAAAAACAAGGTTGTCTTGGAGAGGCAGCAAGTGCTGATGTGGGTGCTGCCGAAGCTGTTAAGGAGGAGCTAGATCGTGTCATCGTGGAGGGAAATTATTTGCCTGAGCAAATGTTTAATGTGGATGAAACTGGATTATTCTGGAAGCGCATGCCAGAACGGACATACATCCACAAAGAGGCGAAATCCATGCCAGGATTCAAGGCATTCAAGGACCGAATTACACTTCTGTTGGGGGGGAATGTAGCTGGTTTCAAGGTAAAACCCTTCATGATCTATCATTCAGATAACCCCAGGTCTTTTAAACATGTCAGCAAGCACACACTGCCAGTGTTTTATCGCAGGAATAAGAAGACCTGGATGACCCTAGTACTGTTTGAGGATTGGTTCCTGAGTTGTTTCATTCCACGAGCCAAGGAGTATTGTCTGCAACAAGGGGTTGCGTTCAAGATTTTATAAATTGTAGATAATGCTCCGGGACACCCTGCACCCTGATGTTAAGGTAGTCTACCTTCCACCTAACACTTCTGTCAACCAACCCATGGATCAAAGTGCTATTGCTGCTTTTAAAGCGTATTATTTACGTACGACCTTCCCTTAGGCTGTTGCTGCTACTGAAGGTGAGAAACCGCTCAGAGAGTTTTGGAAGGACTACAACATTTTGAAATGTATAAAGAACAGCATGGGATGAGGTTACAGGTCAGTGCATGAATGGAATATGGAAGAAGTCCTGAAAAGATATGTGAACAGTTTCAAAGGATTTAATGACGATGAAGTAATTTCTGAGATTAGTAACAAGATGGTGGAGTTGGGTAAACAGCTTAAGTTAGAAATTTATAATTTTTTTTTGCTATTATTTATTGGGCACTCCCCTACAGCCTTGTGCAAGGTGAAGCGCAGAAGCGTTTACAGTGCCCAACAGGGAAGCATGCTAAGTTCATGCTTGCCTTTATGTCTCATGAGTTAAGGGCGTAAAAGCCTGAAGAGTCAAGGGCATAGACGCCTGGAGAGTCAATGATTTTATGTCATCAAGTTATTGGAAGCTCCAACAACTTGTCCCTGAATACGAATTCGCAACTTTCGATTTACAGCAGGTACCTACTGTGCTGCTAGGTGAACAGGGACTAATGGGGGCAAGGAAGTATGTCCAAACAACTTCCACCGGCCCGGGAATCGAACCCGTGACATCTCGCTTGCGAAGGCAAGAGCGGTACCACTCTACCACCAGCACCCCCGAAATTGTAGTGTAGCAGAAGAGCTAAGTAACGAGGATCTTATTGAACTGGAGGCACAGAAAAGTGCAGAGGAAGAAGAGAGTCAAATGTAGAAGAAGAATCTGCACTCCCAAAAAAGGTTTCAGTGAAACAAATGACAGAGGCATTTGTTACTATTAATAAGGGGGATGAAAATTCTTGAAGAAATGGATCAAAATGTTTAGCGTTTTGCTAAAGTTGACAGATTGACCCAAGATGCACTTGCTTGCTACAGGGAGATTTACAATGAAAAGAAAAGGCAAACTGTGCAGTCTAAATTGGACAAATACTTTAAGAAGTCCCCCACTGCTGCCTCTTCACTCCCTCAAGATGATCCAATACCTTCAACCAACAAGTACATTAACCTATCTGAAGAAAGCAGCATTGATTACCCACCCAGCCCTGTCTCCTGCTCTGCTTCAGCCAATTAATGTAGTCTCCATGTTTAATTAACAAATTATTGAGGCCCGTGTGCATTCAGCTGACTACATTAAAGGTGAGTGCACAGTAACACTTTATTCATTATTGATTACTTTTACTGAACTGTATTTCATTTTAGATTTTCTATGTATGATAATTATTTAATGTCTTTGCCTCCAGGTGTAGTGTTACTCCTTACCAAACGTTACTAACTCATGTGGCACCTTGGCACTCTCACGTGGCACTGTGGCACTCTCGGGAACTGAGTGATAAGGTTGTTTCCTATTGGTTGTTTTAGTCAATATTTGTTTATAAATGATAACAAGAGCTGTCATCAAGGTTTATAATGGGGTGGTGGGGAGGGAGAAGGAGGAGGAGGTGGTGGTGGAGGAGAGGGAGGAGGTGGTGGGGAGGGAGAAGGAAGGAGAGGGAGAGAAGGTGGCAGGGAGGGAGGGAAGTGTAATCCTCCTAACCCAACCTAAGTCTGGTGGACCGAGAAAGATTACCCCAGCGGATGATGAAAGACTCATGGCGACACAGCCTCCCATAACAGTCACCATTAAAAACAGCTTCAAGTTGACGTTTCTGCAGGAACTGTGAGAAGGAGGTTACATGAGGTCGGGATACACCACAGGACTCGGGCAATTAAGGAAAGGTTAGATCGCCATCGTACTACTAGCCTCCAGTTTACCGGCAATACGAGGGTGAAGACAGACTTTTGGGGTCAGGTGATCTTAGATGAGATGACCTTAGCATCCACCACCCAGGGTCCTCTCCACTGTGGCGGCCAAACACCAGGTTATCAACGTCACAACATCAACAAGGTGGCAAGAAGCGAATCATGTGACAGTCAATGTTTGGGGCTTGTTAAACACAGACAGCATCATGGGTGAACTAACTCAGATTAAAGGAAGATTTAGCTCTGAAAAGTATTTGGATATTTTGGAATGTGGTGATCTCAGTCACTGTCTATGCTTTACTATATCCAGAGTTAATAATATTCAAGGAGGTGTGAATAATGATATCCTATTCCTCTTAATTATGGTCTATAAGGATATAATATGTATTTGTATTTATAAATTCCTGATTATAACTACAGTATTGCCCCGCTTTACACGGTTTCACTTTCCGCGATTTCTCATTTACGCGGTACCTCGCCAGAACCGGACTTTCACTTTCCGCAGTGCATCTACTCATATACGTGGTGAAGTATATATATTTTTTATTTAGCTCATAAAATTCATACAAATTACCCAGCCAGAATATAATTTACATTGTTGGAATTCTTACAATATGATGATCATTTTGAATATAAACATCATGGATTTTGCATTAGACATACAAATTTTAGATCTAATGTAGTAATTTGGTTTACACAAAGCAAATATTTTATCTTTTGTGCAAAATATATGAAGTTTACATTCAAAATATTCCCTGACCTGCAAGGAATCCAGAAATGTCAATTATATTATCCTAACTTTAGTCTGAGGTATTATTTATTACCAAACGTTAAAATCTAGTGTTTTCACCCAAACATTTCTCAGAGAGGTAGGAGCTAGTGAGCTGGGAAGAGGGAGGGGGAGGGTAGATTTGAGTCCATTATTTGAATGGACATTAACCTGACGACTGTATTTCTCTTAAATATTAATTGTGTGTGCATACCATCATAAAATTAAGATGTTATTTTTAATACAACATAGGTATTGGGTCGGAAAAAGTGGAGTTTGGGGGTCGGGCCAATCTCTATTGGAATTAATCCCATATGTTCTGTTGTTCACTTTACGCAGTACCCCGTGGGTTCAATTAACCGCGTAAATCGGGGTACTACTGTATGTAAAGTACTTGAGAGTATTATCAGAGATGCTGCGATGGAACATCTAATACGAAACAACCTTGTAAAGGATTGCCATCACGGTTTTATGCAGGGGGCGCTCCTGCTTAACACAATTGCTCAAGGTATTGGATATTTGGACCCATATTCTGGAACAGGCTGGTAATATAGACAATATTTACATAGATTTTGCCAAGGCTTTCGACAGTGTACCCCACGAAAGGCTAACAATCAAACTGGAAGGGTACGGAATTCGGGGAAATGTCCTAGCGTGGATAGAAGATTTTCTACATGACCCCAAGCAGTGTATTGGGCCTGATGTTGTTTGTTTCATAAATGACATGCCTGACGTTGTACACTCCTCCATAAGCAATTGAAATTCTCCAATAAGTATGAGTGTACAAAACACAGTATCACAGACCTGACATTGCAGCACAAAATAAGTTGAAAGAGTCTATTTGTTTTCACAAGAAAAGAAAAGAAAAAATCATAAATGTTTGAATATGAAAAAATATTTAATTTTCTCCATTTAGTGCAAAAAAATAGTTAACAGAGAGGGAAGGTGAGAGACAAGGTGAGAGAGAGAGAGAAGGTTAGAGAGGTGAGAGAGAGGTTAGAGAGAAGGTGAGAGAGAAGCATTCTCTAAGTTACATAAATTGGCTTTTAAATTCCTTTTTTATTGTTTAATTTTATCTTTTATTTAGATTTTATTTGCATTAGAAATTAAAATACTCTATTTTACACATATTTTTAAACCTTTTTATATTTTTGGATCACCTGAAGAGTTTCCACACCAAGACGTGTGGAATGCTATCATTCTTCTTCACTACACCACAGTCATCATTGTACTCTAATTGGAATTTGTTTTTTTCAAGTAAAAAAATTTAAAAAATAATATTCGTGTGAATATAATCAAATAAATCAGTACTTGTTCCATAAAATGTAATAAAGAACAAAGAAAACAATTAAAAAAAAAAAAAAAAATTATAAATGTTTTACAATTTATTATGTTTGGGTTGACACGACTGATCAGCAATTGTATCAGTAATGGTCGTGGAACCGCGGTGCCTGACGACTGCGGCATCGTAGCTCTGAGCAGTTGTGACAGAGGCCTTGGAATCGCGGCGCTTCGCGGAACCGCCGCTCTTCATAGAACCGCTCGTCACGGCGCTTGTGGAATGGTTGCTCCTCGTGGCGCCTGTGGAACTGTTGCTCCTCGTGGCGCCTGTGGAACTGTTGCTCCTCGTGGCGCCTGTGGAACTGTTGCTCCTCGTGGCGCCTGTGGTCCTCGTGCCTGTGGTCCTCATGGCGCCTGTGAGGTTCCCGGTAGGGTGTAGCTGGTGGTAGCATGTGGGTTATGGTCTGTGGTCTGGAGGACACCATCTCCAAATTAACAGAGGTGATGAACTGATCAGGGACCCAAATCACAGCCTTAGGTGGGTACTCCTCAGCGTCCATGGTGGGGTCGTATTCAAGGATCACCCTGGGGTTAAGCCACTCCAGGTGATTATTGGGTATGAACACCAATAAGGCATCTTGACCCTTACCTTCAACAATTGCAAAGCGCATGATGGTGATGGTTGGTTTCTTTGTAATGTCTGGTGAGGTCAATTTCAAAATTCCGGACTTGGTTCAGTTTTAAACTAATATGGTTGGAATTTTACAATATTTGAATTAATATTGAGGACATGAAGTACTAGTGTAGTGAAGATGTACTAGTGTAGTGAAGATGTACGAGTGTAGTGAAGATGTACTAGTGTATTGAACATGTACTAGTGCAGTGAAGATGTACTAGTGTAGTGAACATGTACTAGTGTTGTAGTGAAGATGTACTAGTGTTGTAGTGAAGATATACTAGTGTAGTGAACATGTACTAGTGTAGTGAAGATGTACTAGTGTTGTAGTGAAGATGTACGAGTGTAGTGAAGATGTACTAGTGTTGTAGTGAACATGTACTAGTGTAGTGAACATGTACTAGTGTAGTGAAGATGTACTAGTGTTGTAGTGAACATGAAATAGTGTAGTGAACATGTACTAGTGTAGTGAAGATGTACTAATGTAGTGAAGATGTACTAGTGTTGTAGTGAAGATGTACTAGTTTAGTGAAGATGTACTAGTTTTGTAGTGAAGATGTACTAGTGTAGTGAAGATGTACTAGTGTTGTAGTGAACATGAAATAGTGTAGTGAAGATGTACTATTGTTGTAGTGAGGATGTACTAGTGTAGTGAAGATGTACTAGTGTAGTGAAGATGTACTAGTGTAGTGAAGATGTACTAGTGTAGTGAAGATGTACTAGTGTAGTGAAGATGTACTAGTGTAGTGAAGATGTACTAGTGTAGTAAAGATGTACTAGTGTAGTGAAGCTGTACTAGTGTAGTGAGGGCGCTCTCCTACGCCTCCCTGGTTGGACACGAACTGTTATGGCTGACGGAAGAGCTTCAGCGAGCAGGTCGCTTATTAAATTCCTGAATTGGGTGGTGGATACAGCAGACACAGCAATGTAGCCCAGGGTACTGCAGGAGGACTGTTGTCGGATTTGGAGCTGTCCAGCAGCAGTGAATGTGAAGAACAAGAGCCGTTTAAAGTTGTTAATACGAAAAGAAGAATAAAAGGAGGAATAGAGAAGGTACAAGTAGTGAAGATAATATTTCCCTCTTGGTGGATAAGAGAAAGAAAATTGATGGTGTGAGTCATTCTTCAACCATGATCAGTACGAGTTTAAACCCCATTGATGCTGTAGACTGCAGCAACTCATCAAGGAGGCCACGTCTTTACTTCCCCAAGAATAATGGCCTGGATTTTCATGATGAGGTAAAGTGGTCAGTTAGACTCGCTAAGTGCCATCAAGTGCTCTTTAAAGAAGGTAAACATATTCCTTATATAACTATGAAGAATGAGGCAGCAGTTAGATATTTAACTACAGAAGGATTTGAGAATGTAGTGATGGAAAAGCCTGTGGAGTCCATTGGGAAATGTATGAAGATCATTCTTTTTGATTATCCTGTTTACCTCGACCCCGTGGATGTGTTGGCTGACGATAGATTTTTTGGGGCCAAGAGACGTGTAATTAAAATTGATGGAGAACTAGTACCTATGCCACAGCTAATTGCGCTAATCAAAGGTCCAGCGCCAGAGAAGGTCTTTGTGAGATGTGTGGGATATATACGGGTTGCTGTCTACAACGAATCTCCAGTAATATGTTATAAGTGTTACAAGTGGGGGCATTTGGCGTGGAAATGCCATAATGATTTTCGGTGTAGATTCTGTGGAAAAATGCTTGAATCTAAGGTATGTGGAGATAAAATTAAGGCAAAGAAGAAAATTACACCAAAATGCTGTAATTGCGGGGGGGGGGTTCACAATGCCAGCTCGTGGGTGTGTCCTAAAAAACCGAAAGTTCAGCAATTGCAATCACGAGCTCAGTCCACTAATGAAGAGGATAAAGGTGATGCTGTAAGGAGCGATGTTGCAGGGACACCAAGTGCTGTAAATGTGTGGGAAAAGCGTATGGAAACACGAAATGCAGCAGCACAGAAGGACATTGGTAACGGGGACAATAACCTTACAGCCCCTAACATTCTAGTAGAACTCTGTAAGGAGATTGGTGAGCTCAAACAAGCAGTATTGGATATCAAGAAATGCTTGGTGAATCTTGTGCCATATAGTGATGTTGCTCTTGTTAATAAAGATAGTTCAAAAGAAAATGAAACATTAGTAGAGATGGAATCAAATATTGTGGATAGCAATCTAGAGCAAAATA
The DNA here is from genome assembly GCF_018991925.1 of Homarus americanus. NCBI lineage: Eukaryota > Metazoa > Arthropoda > Malacostraca > Decapoda > Nephropidae > Homarus > Homarus americanus. The sequence goes on along the minus strand of NW_024725093.1, from coordinate 17,208 downwards.
GTAATCATAGTGAGTTAGGAAATAGAGTTGGTTCGGTTTCTAAAGAGAATGTTGTAAACAAGGAAATGCTTGGTGACCTGACGAACATTCTTGACTCTGTTTTGGAATAAATGGAAAATACAACGAACGACGTCAAAAAGAATGTTCTTATTTCGGTGAAGAATATGAAGGGGGAAATTTATTCTAATGTATCATAATGTCAGCTTAATTTCCTGGAATGTTAATAGTTTGAAAAAAAGGCTAACGGATCTTCATGCATATGTTCATTCTAGTAGTATTGATGTCATAGCTTTGCAAGAGGTTGAGACAAATGGAATATCATTGCAACTAAGAGGTTATCAAAGTTTTGAATTACCAGCTGATCTGACTAAATTGTAGAGGTGTGACGACTTATATCAAAGATGACATTCCAGCATCACTTCATTCCGCTCAAAAAATAAACGGTACCGAGTATTTGTGTGTTAGTATTACGCTTCAAGATGCTACACTGTTAACTATTAATGCTTATGTGCATGCGGATTCATTGATGATCTGCCGGACATTATTTTTGCTGATGATTGTTTACTAATTGGTGATTTGAACGCTAGGCACATCAATCTTGGCAGTAGAGGTTCTCAAAATCACAATGGAATGGTTCTGAAAAATATCTTAGACTCTATAGAAGATGCTAGGGTCCTTGGAGCTGGTGAGCCGACACATGTTAAAGGGGGTAGACTTGATTATGCAATACTTTTTAATATGTTAGATGTTCAAGCAAATTTGGATATTGTGGATACGCTTTTGAGTGATTACTTTGCAATTAAAGTGAAGCTTCATTTGAACACAAATTTTTATGTTAACAATAGGAAAAGGTATACAATAACAGTAGGCCAACATAGTGAATTTGTAGCAAAAGTCGGCGAGTGGTATAAAGAGTACAAAAAGCTTGGAATTAAAGATGAAAACATATTTTATGATGATTGTTAGGAGTGATTGATTCCATTTTGAATAAGCCAAGAAAACAGTATGGAAATACCACAAACCCTAAACCGAGGTATTATAATGATAAGATTGTAAAGGGGTGGAATAAGTTACTGAGGAAATGTCATAGTAAGTGGAGTAAAGATCTCAGCAATGAGAAAAAAACGGGAAACTCTGATTGAAGTGGCAGAGTGTACAACAGAGTTAAACCAGAAAGCCAGAAGTATGTATTGGAGTGGTTTTTTGAGAGAGATCGCTCAATCAAAATCTTTGAATCAGGTTTGGGATGGTGTGAATAGGGTAAGAGGAGTCAAGAAGAAATTTAATGTTCATCCCAATCCAAACGCTAAAGATAATGAACTAATGAATAAGTGGGCGTATGCATTTAATTATGAGTGTCTCAAATGTAATGTCCAGATTTGCTTGAGGAATTCAAGATCTTTGAGGCAAAGGTTGGTGAATATCCAAAGTTCTGTAAGTGAGGAAACCTGTGTTCCTTTTATTAAGGAGGAAATTCTGAATGCTGTAAAGAAAGGGAAGTCTAGTGCTCCTGGCAGGGATGGTCTAACTTATGATGCTATCAATTATCTTATAAGTAAGGAGGACAACCCAATTCTAGATCTCTTTAATTTGTCATGTGAAAATGGAAGACTGTCAGTGAAATGGAAAATGGCACTCATTGTTCCTGTGCCTAAGGGTGATAGTGATCAAAGACCCATATCCTTTACATCTTGTCTATCTACAATGATGGAGCGAATGGTATTAATTCAACTTCAATTTCAATTGTTTATTCCTTGATAGAGGAAGCGGGATCCTAGTGCTGTCATTAGGTACCCCTGTACAATGACACCAGAAGCATCTGGCAAGTGTGACAAGTATATACAGTATAAATATTATAAAGGGGCTTACTAAAGCCTAAGGAAGGAAGGATATTCCTTTAGCACATAATCAATAATATTTACAAAATATCTGGCCAGTATGGGGAGGATCATATTAAATATATTGTATACAATGATGGTCTCTTGTCTAGTAATGTGTTTGGATTTTTAAAGGGTAAAAGCACTACACATTGTGTGATTATATGTCTTAGTAATGCTAATGTCAACTGCAGACTGTTTTTAGACCTTAAAAGTGCCTTTCATACGGCAAATAAGGAAGTGATCTTAGAAAGTCTTGTATAAAAGGGAAATTATTGATGTGGATTACAGATTACTTAACTAACAGAAAAGTGAGTGTCTGGTTTCAAGGTCATGAATCGGAAGAAAAAGTCTAGGGTTGGGTACCCCACAAGGTGGCGTTCTTAGCCCTATGCTTTTTAATATTCTTATGGACAGAATAGCTAGTTACAAATTTCAGGGCGAGTCCCAAGTATGTATTTATGCTGATGACATTCTGATCTGATGTAAGAATGAGGAAGATATGTCTAGGGTCATTGATCAGCTGCAGTATCTTTGTCTCTCCTTGGGACTGGTCATTAATTAAAATAAAACCAAATCTCAGTGAAGGGCAGTAAATGGAAAAGAATTTTGGCTAAATGGAATAAAATTGCAAAAAGTATCCAGTTACAAATATCTGTGAATGTTTGCGGGTGTAAATAATAATGTTAAGGATCAAATTACTTATGTCAAAAATATATGTACAGCGAGGCTAAAACCTCTGAAAGTTTTGTCAAATAGAGCAAATGGTGTTGGTATACCAGTTTTAAGATCTATGTACGTACTTGAGTACAGTTAGGAGTATCATTGATTATTCAGCTCCAGTTCTAGCTTCTTACTCAGGAAAAGATCTTAGGCTATTAGAGCTTATTCAGAATGAAGCAATGAGGATTGTGCTTGGTTGTCCAAAGACGACAAGAATAGAGATTATGAGGATGGAGCTAAATGTCCTGAGCATAATACAGTACACAGAATTAGGGAGTTGACTGTCATTTCTACTCTAAGGCTTATTAGGCGTGGTGATGGGTATCTGAAGTCTGCTGTTGATAAATTTACTAATGCAATTACTAGTAATTTTAAGATGAATACTTATACTAAAAAACTTTGTCAGATGTTGTGTGAATATAATATTGTAGATTTGTGTGAACCATTGCCAAACAAAGTTTATTTGAAACCTTGGTTCATGGAGAGTGTATCTGTGAGAATTAATAAGCTAGAGTTAAAAAAAAAAGAATGTAATCCTTTTGAGTTACGGCAAATATTCCTTGAGAAAATATCTGAGTACAGTATACATAAATATATATATTATATATATGTAATGTGTGGCAGCTAGCCTTGTAGCCAGCCATGTAGCAGCAGCCAGCAGCAGCCTTGTGCCTTGTAATATGAAATGTACTTCCAATATAGCCTTGGCAGCAGCAACAACATGGCCTTATATGAAATGTAGCAACAGCAACATAGCAGCAGCATAACATATATATGCTGCTGCTGCTTGTAGCAGCAACATGTGTATATATATATAAATATATATATATACTTATATACTTATATATATATATATACACAGTATACTCTATATATATATATATATATATATATATATATATATATATATATATATATATTGTATTGAAACATGTATACACTTAATTTACTAAAGGTGGTCATATGGTTAACTAGTACAAGTTAATACACTTAAAATGTACTCCCCTGGATTCACCCTCGAGATATACCCATCCAAACCTAACCTAATCTGACCTAACCTAACCAAACCTAATTCCGGCCAAATCAGACTTATATTGTTATTACCGATAAAGATACTGAAGGAATTGAATTAATAATCTGAGAATAAAAATATTTGTCTCAGGTAACACGTTATGTGTCTTACCTGTCAGACTCGTTCTAATTTCAGGTTGGCAAATTCCTCCGCCTCGCCACAGCATCATCCTCGCCTCGCCATAACAGTCCCCTGCCTCGCCATAACAGTCCCCATCCTCGCTACAACAGTCCCTTACCTCGCCAAAACAAAATTTCCCGCCTCGCCACAACCATTTCTTTACCTCGACACAACAGAATAACTCGCCTCACCACAACAGTTCCTCGCCTCGCCATTACAGCTCCCTATTTCGCCATAACAGTTCTCTACCTCGCTACAATAGAGTTCCTTGCCTCGCCAAAACAGTCCTTCTCGTATTACCGTGTTTACAAATGCCACACGGACATACAGACCCATCGAGGAACGCACAGACAGATCCACTGAGGGAGACACAAACGGAAGCACAGACAGCTGCATAAACGGACGTATAGAGGGACGCAGAGACAGACGCATAGACGGGTGCAGAGACAGAAATACAGACGGAAAACATAATACTTGCATAAGTGTTCCTGCAGGTAATGAGAACATATTGTTACCTTAAGTGAGTTTATAAATAACACACACACACACACACACACACACACACACTGAAGATCAGTCACTCAGGCTGTTTATCTCACCTGATGATCAAACACTCTAATGCTATTTGGAAGGTTGGATTAGGTTAAGTTGGGTTAGATTAAGTTAGGGTAGTTTAGATTAAGATAGATCAGGCTTTGTTAGGCTAGCTTAGGATATATTATACTTGATTAGGTTAGGTTAGGTTAGGTTAGGTTAGGTTAGGATAAATTAGGTTAGGTTAGGTTAGGTTAGGTTCGGTTAGAATGCTTTAATACGAAAATACAATAACAATTTAACTCCTCCATAAAACTGCAGCACAAGACAGACAGACAGACAGACAGACAGACAGACAGACATATAAGATATTCAATAAAAAAACTAACTCAGCCTCATGATCCAAAAAATAATATTAAAACTAAACCAAAACCGATAAATAAAATCACACACATGACAAACAGACGCCACCATGATCTCCTCCTTACTCCCTCCCTCCCCGGTGCCTCAGTTGGTGTTTGGCCGTCGTTGGTAGTGATCGCGCTGTGTACTGACAATATTTTTGTTTATACAGTGAACCCTCGCTTTACGCGGGTTCACTTTATGCATTTCTACATTTACCCTGTACCCTGCCAGAACCAGAATTCCCACTTTACGCTGTGCATCTACTCATATACGCGGGTGAAGTATAATTTTTTTATTTAGCTCATAAAATTCATACAAATTATCAGGCCAGAATATAATTTACATTGCTGGAATTCTTACAATTTGATGATCATTTTGAATATAAGCATCATAGATTTTGCATTAGACATACAAATTTTAGATCTAATGCAAGTATTCTGTTTACTCAGAGCAAATATGTTATCTTTTGTGCAAAATATATGAAGTGTATATTCAAAATATTTCTGGTCTTGCAAGGAATCCAGCAATGTCAATTATATTATCCTAAGTTTAGTCTGAGGTATTATTTATTACTAAAAATGTAAATATACTGTTATAACCCAATCATTTCTCTGGTAGGGAGGGAAGGTGGGGGTGAGGGGTAGGGAGGGACCCAGGGAGCAGGTGGGAAGAGGGGGGGAGGTGGGGTATTTTGATTGACAGATAGTATTTCGGTAAGTATATTTTGTTTATTTATTGAAGATATTTGTTTTAGCTCATAAAATTCATACAAATTACCGGGCCAGAATATAATTTACATTGCTGGAATTCTTACAATTTGATGATCATTTTGATTATAAACATCATACATTTTGCATTAGACATACAAATTTTAGATCTACTTTAAGTATTTTGTTTACTCTGAGTAAATATGTTATCTTTTGTGCAAAATATATGACATTTATATTCAAAATATTCCTGGTCTTACAAGGAATCCAGCAATGTCAATTATATTATCCTAACTTTAGTCTGAGGTATTATATATTTCTAAAAAGGTAAATATTCTGGTTTCTCCCACACATTTCTCTGGTAGGGAAGGTTGGTGGTGGGTGGGGGGGAGGGAGGGACCGACCGACCATCTGGCGAGGTTGGAAGAGGGGGAGAGGCAAGGTGGGGTACTTTGATTGACAGATAGTGTCGTGAAGAATATATTTTTTTTATTCACTGAAGATATTTGTTTAGCTCATAAAATTCATACAAATTACCCGGCCAGAATATAATTTACATTGCTGGAATTCTTACAATTTGATGATCATTTTGAATATAAACATCATAGATTTTGCATTAGACATGCAAATTTTAGATCTACTTTAAGTATTTTGTTTACTCTGAGTAAATATGTTATCTTTTGTGCAAAATATATGACATTTATATTCAAAATATTCCTGGTCTTACAAGGAATCCAGCAATGTCAATTATATTATCCTAACTTTAGTTTGAGGTTTTATTTATTACTATACCATAAAATCTAGTGGTTTTCCCCCAAACATTTTTCAGAGAGGGAAGAGCCAGGAGTGTGAGAAGAGGGGGAGGGAGTTGAGTCCATTATTTGAATGAACATTAACTTTGCGACTGTATTTCTCTATTTCTCTTAAGTATTAATTGTGTGCATGTACCATCATAAAATTAAGATGTTATTTTTACTAGAACATAGGTATTGTGTCGGAAAAAGTGGGGGTCAGCCGGTCTCTATTTCATTTAATCCCATATGTTATGTTGTTCACTTAACGCGTTTCTCGCTTTACACGGGCCTCTGTGGGTTCAATTGACTGTGTAAAGTGAGGGTTCACTGTAATTCCCTTTAAAATGACTGGCAAGTGTAAAGTGAGAGTTCTGGTGGTGCTAAGAAGAAGAGGAAACTGTCAATTACTTTTGAGATGAAAATGAAAATAATAATACAATATGAAAATGGAAAAACGGTATCAACCATTTCACGCGACCTTGGCTTCTCTCACTCAACCATATCAACATTTTGAAGGACAAAGAACGAATTTGTGAAGTAGTGAAAGGATCAGCACCTATAAAGGGAACTTTAATAACTAATAAAAGACAAGGTTGTCTTGGAGAGGCAGCAAGTGCTGATGTGGGTGCTGCCGAAGCTGTTAAGGAGGAGCTAGATCGTGTCATCGTGGAGGGAAATTATTTGCCTGGGCAAATATTTAATGTGGATGAAACTGGATTATTCTGGAAGCGCATGCCAGAACGGACATACATCCACAAAGAGGCGAAATCCATGCCAGGATTCAAGGCATTCAAGGACCGAATTACACTTCTGTTGGGGGGGAATGTAGCTGGTTTCAAGGTAAAACCCTTCATGATCTATCATTCAGAAAACCCCAGAGCTTTTAAACATGTCAGCAAGCACACACTGCCAGTGTTTTATCGCAGGAATAAGAAGACCTGGATGACCCTAGTACTGTTTGAGGATTGGTTCCTGAGTTGTTTCATTCCACGAGCCAAGGAGTATTGTCTGCAACAAGGGGTTGCGTTCAAGATTTTATAAATTTTAGATAATGCTCCGGGACACCCTGCACCCTGATGTTAAGGTAGTCCACCTTCCACCTAACACTTCTGTCAACCAACCCATGGATCAAAGTGCTATTGCTGCTTTTAAAGCGTATTATTTACGTACGACCTTCCCTCAGGCTGTTGCTGCTACTGAAGGTGAGAAACCGCTCAGAGAGTTTTGGAAGGACTACAACATTTTGAAATGTAAAAAGAACAGCATGGGATGAGGTTACAGGTCAGTGCATGAATGGAATATGGAAGAAGTCCTGAAAAGATATGTGAACAGTTTCAAAGGATTTAATGAAGATGAAGTAATTTCTGAGATTAGTAACAAGATGGTGGAGTTGGGTAAACAGCTTAAGTTAGAAATTTATAATTTTTTTTTGCTATTATTTATTGGGCACTCCCCTACAGCCTTGTGCAAGGTGAAGCGCAGAAGCGTTTACAGTGCCCAACAGGGAAGCATGCTAAGTTCATGCTTGCCTTTATGTCTCATGAGTTAAGGGCGTAGAAGCCTGAAGAGTCAAGGGCATAGACGCCTGGAGAGTCAATGATTTTATGTCATCAAGTTATTGGAAGCTCCAACAACTTGTCCCTGAATACGAATTCGCAACTTTCGATTTACAGCAGGTACCTACTGTGCTGCTAGGTGAACAGGGACTAATGGGGGTTAGGAAGTATGTCCAAACAACTTCCACCGGCCCGGGAATCGAACCCGTGACATCTCGCTTGCGAAGGCAGGAGCGGTACCACTCTACCACCAGCACCCCCGAAATTGTAGTGTAGCAGAAGAGCTAAGTAACGAGGATCTTATTGAACTGGAGGCACAGAAAATTGCAGAGGAAGAAGAGAGTCAAATGTAGAAGAAGAATCTGCACTCCCAAAAAAGGTTTCAGTGAAACAAATGACAGAGGCATTTGTTACTATTAATAAGGGGGATGAATATTTTTGAAGAAATGGATCAAAATGTTTAGCGTTTTGCTAAAGTTGACAGATTGACCCAAGATGCACTTGCTTGCTACAGGGAGATTTACAATGAAAAGAAAAGGCAAAATGTGCAGTCTAAATTGGACAAATACTTTAAGAAATCCCCCACTGCTGCCTCTTCACTCCCTCAAGATGATCCAATACCTTCAACCAACAAGTACATTAACCTATCTGAAGAAAGCAGCATTGATTACCCACCCAGCCCTGTCTCCTGCTCTGCTTCAGCCAATTAATGTAGTCTCCATGTTTAATTAACAAATTATTGAGGCCCCGTGTGCATTCAGCTGACTACATTAAATGTGAGTGCACAGTAACACTTTATTCATTATTGATTACTTTTACTGAACTGTATTTCATTTTAGATTTTCTATGTATGATAATTATTTAATGTCTTTGCCTCCAGGTGTAGTGTTACTCCCTACCAAACGTTCCTAACTCATGTGGCACCTTGGCACTCTCACGTGGCACTGTGGCACTCTCGGGAACTGAGTGATAAGGTTGTTTCCTATTGGTTGTTTTAGTCAATATTTGTTTATAAATGATAACAAGAGCTGTCATCAAGGTTTATAATGGGGTGGTGGGGAGGGAGAAGGAGGAGGAGGTGGTGGTGGAGGAGAGGGAGGAGGTGGTGGGGAGGGAGAAGGAAGGAGAGGGAGAGAAGGTGGCAGGGAGGGAGGGAAGTGTAATCCTCCTAACCCAACCTAAGTCTGGTGGACCGAGAAAGACTACCCCAGCGGACGATGAAAGACTCATGGCGACACAGCCTCCCATAACAGTCACCATTAAAAACAGCTTCAAGTTGACGTTTTTGCAGGAACTGTGAGAAGGAGGTTACATGAGGCCGGGATACACCACAGGACTCAGGCAATTAAGGAAAGGTTAGATCACCATCGTACTACTAGCCTCCAGTTTACCGGCAATACGAGGGTGAAGACAGACTTTTGGGGTCAGGTGATCTTAGATGAGATGACCTTAGCATCCACCACCCAGGGTCCTCTCCACTGTGGCGGCCAAACACCAGGTTATCAACGTCACAACATCAACAAGGTGGCAAGAAGCGAATCATGTGACAGTCAATGTTTGGGGCTTGTTAAACACAGACAGCATCATGGGTGAACTAACTCAGATTAAAGGAAGATTTAGCTCTGAAAAGTATTTGGATATTTTGGAATGTGGTGATCTCAGTCACTGTCTATGCTTTACTATATCCAGAGTTAATAATATTCAAGGAGGTGTGAATAATGATATCCTATTCCTCTTAATTATGGTCTATAAGGATATAATATGTATTTGTATTTATAAATTCCTGATTATAACTACAGTATGTAAAGTACTTGAGAGTATTATCAGAGATGCTGCGATGGAACATCTAATACGAAACAACCTTGTAAAGGATTGCCATCACGGTTTTATGCAGGGGCGCTCCTGCTTAACACAATTGCACAAGGTATTGGATATTTGGACCCATATTCTGGAACAGGCTGGTAATATAGACAATATTTACATAGATTTTGCCAAGGCTTTCGACAGTGTACCCCACGAAAGGCTAACAATCAAACTGGAAGGGTACGGAATCGGGGAAATGTCCTAGCGTGGATAGAAGATTTTCTACATGACCCCAAGCAGTGTATTGGGCCTGTTGTTGTTTGTTTCATAAATGACATGCCTGACGTTGTACACTCCTCCATAAGCAATTAAAATTATCCAATAAGTATGAGTGTACAAAACACAGTATCACAGACCTGACATTGCAGCACAAAATAAGTTGAAAGAGTCTATTTGTTTTCACAAGAAAAGAAAAGAAAAAATCATAAATGTTTGAATATGAAAAAATATTTAATTTTCTCCATTTAGTGCAAAAAATAGTTAACAGAGAGGGAAGGTGAGAGACAAGGTGAGAGAGAGAGAGAAGGTTAGAGAGGTGAGAGAGAAGGTGAGAGAGAAGCGTTCTCTAAGTTACATAAATTGGCTTTTAAATTCCTTTTTTATTGTTTAATTTTATCTTTTATTTAGATTTTATTTGCATTAAGAAATTAAAAATACTCTATTTTATGATATTTTAAACCTTTTATATTTTTGGATCACCTGAAGAGTTTCCACCAAGACGTGTGGAATGCTATCATTATTCTTCACTACACCACAGTCATCATTGTACTCTAATTGGAATTTGTTTTTTTCAAGTAAAACAATTTAAAAAATAATATTCGTGTGAATATAATCAAATAAATCAGTACTTGTTCCATAAAATGTAATAAAGAACAAAGAAAACAATTAAACAAAAACAAAATTTTATTAATGTTTTACAATTTATTATATTTGGGTTGACGCGACTGATCAGCAATTGTATCAGTAATGGTCGTGGAACCGCGGTGCCTGACGACTGCGGCATCGTAGCTCTGAGCAGTTGTGACAGAGGCCTTGGAATCGCGGCTCTTCGCCGAACCGCCGCTCTTCATAGAACCGCTCGTCACGGCGCTTGTGGAACCGCTGCTCCTCGTGGCGCCTGTGGAACTGTTGCTCCTCGTGGCGCCTGTGGAACTGTTGCTCCTCGTGGCGCCTGTGGTCCTCATGCCTGTGGTCCTCGTGGCGCCTGTGAGGTTCCCGGCAGGGTGTAGCTGGTGGTAGCATGTGGGTTATGGTCTGTGGTCTGGAGGACACCATCTCCAAATTAACAGAGATGATGAACTGATCAGGGACCCAAATCACAGCCTTAGGTGGGTACTCCTCAGCGTCCATGGTGGGGTCGTATTCAAGGACCACCCTGGGGTTAAGCCACTCCAGGTGATTATTGGGTATGAACACCAATAAGGCATCTTGACCCTTACCTTCAACAACTGCAAAGCGCATGATGGTGATGGTTGGTTTCTTTGTAATGTCTGGTGAGGTCAATTTCAAAATTCCGGACTTGGTTCAGTTTTAAACTAATATGGTTGGAATTTTACAATATTTGAATTAATATTGAGGACATGAAGTACTAGTGTAGTGAAGATGTACTAGTGTAGTGAAGATGTACGAGTGTAGTGAAGATGTACTAGTGTAGTGAACATGTACTAGTGCAGTGAAGATGTACTAGTGTTGTAGTGAAGATGTACTAGTGTAGTGAACATGTACTAGTGTAGTGAAGATGTACTAGTGTTGTAGTGAAGATGTACGAGTGTAGTGAAGATGTACTAGTGTTGTAGTGAACATGTACTAGTGTAGTGAACATGTACTAGTGTTGTAGTGAACATGTACTAGTGTAGTGAAGATGTACTAGTGTAGTGAACATGTACTAGTGTTGTAGTGAAGATGTACGAGTGTAGTGAAGATGTACTAGTGTAGTGACGATGTACTAGTGCAGTGAACATGTAATAGTGTTGTAGTGAAGATGTACGAGTGTAGTGAAGATGTACTAGTGTAGTGAACATGTACTAGTGTAGTGAAGATGTACTAGTGTTGTAGTGAAGATGTACGAGTGTAGTGAAGATGTACTAGTGTTGCAGTGAACATGTACTAGTGTAGTGAAGATGTACTAGTGTTGTAGTGAAGATGTACGAGTGTAGTGAAGATGTACTAGTGTTGTAGTGAAGATGTACGAGTGTAGTGAAGATACACTAGTGTAGTGAACATGTACTAGTGTAGTGAAGATGTACTAGTGTTGTAGTGAACATGTACTAGTGTAGTGAACATGTACTAGTGTAGTGAAGATGTACTAGTGTTGTAGTGAACATGAAATAGTGTAGTGAAGATGTACTAGTGTAGTGAATATGTACTGATGTAGTGAAGATGTACTAGTGTTGTAGTGAAGATGTACTAGTTTAGTGAAGATGTACTAGTGTTGTAGTGAAGATGTACTAGTGTAGTGAAGATGTACTAGTGTTGTAGTGAACATGAAATAGTGTAGTGAAGATGTACTATTGTTGTAGTGAAGATGTACTAGTGTAGTGAAGATGTACTAGTGTAGTGAAGATGTACTAGTGTAGTGAAGATGTACTAGTGTAGTGAAGATGTACTAGTGTAGTGAAGATGTACTAGTGTAGTGAAACTGTACTAGTGTAGTGAGGTCGCTCTCCTACACCTCCCTGGTTGGACACGAACTGTTATGGCTGACGGAAGAGCTTCAGCGAGCAGGTCGCTTATTAAATGACTGAATTGGGTGGTGGATACAGCAGACACAGCAATGTAGCCGAGGGTACTGCAGGAGGACTGTTGTCGGATTTGGAGCTGTCCAGCAGTAGTGAATGTGAAGAACAAGAGCCGTTTAAAGTTGTTAATACGAAAAGAAGAATAAAAGGAGGAATAGAGAAGGTACAAGTAGTGAAGATAATATTTCCCTCTTGGTGGATAAGAGAAAGAAAATTGATGGTGTGAGTCATTCTTCAACCATGATCAGTACGAGTTTAAACCCCATTGATGCTGTAGACTGCAGCAACTCATCAAGGAGGCCACGTCTTTACTTCCCGAAGAATAATGGCCTGGATTTTCATGATGAGGTAAAGTGGTCAGTTAGACTCGCTAAGTGCCATCAAGTGCTCTTTAAAGAAGGTAAACATATTCCTTATATAACTATGAAGGATGAGGCAGCAGTTAGATATTTAACTACAGAAGGATTTAAGAATGTAGTGATGGAAAAGCCTGTGGAGTCCATTGGGAAATGTATGAAGATCATTCTTTTTGATTATCCTGTTTACCTCGACCCCGTGGATGTGTTGGCTGACGATAGATTTTTTGGGGCCAAGAGACGTGTAATTAAATTTGATGGAGAACTAGTACCTATGCCACAGCTAATTGCGCTAATCAAAGGTCCAGCGCCAGAGAAGGTCTTTGTGAGATGTGTGGGATATAAACGGGTTGCTGTCTACAACGAATCTCCAGTAATATGTTATAAGTGTTACAAGTGGGGGCATATGGCGTGGAAATGCCATAATGATTTTCGGTGTAGATTCTGTGGAAAAATGCTTGAATCTAAGGTATGTGGAGATAAAATTAAGGCAAAGAAGAAAATTACACCAAAATGCTGTAATTGCGGGGGGGGGGTTCACAATGCCAGCTCGTGGGTGTGTCCTAAAAAACCGAAAGTTCAGCAATTGCAATCACGAGCTCAGTCCACTAATGAAGAGGATAAAGGTGATGCTGTAAGGAGCGATGTTGCAGGGACACCAAGTGCTGTAAATGTGTGGGAAAAGCGTATGGAAACACGAAATGCAGCAGCACAGAAGGACATAGGTAACGGGGACAATAACCTTACAGCCCCTAACATTCTAGTAGAACTCTGTAAGGAGATTGGTGAGCTCAAACAAGCAGTATTGGATATCAAGAAATGCTTGGTGAATCTTGTGCCATATAGTGATGTTGCTCTTGTTAATAAAGATAGTTCAAAAGAAATTGAATCATTAGTAGCGATGGAATCTAATATTGTGGATAACAATTTAAAGCAAAATAGCAATCATAGTCAGTTAGGAAATAGAGTTGGTTCGGTTTCTAAAGAGAATGTGGTAAACAAGGAAATGCTTGGTGATCTGACGAGCATTCTTGACTCGTTTTGGAATATATGGAAAATCCAAGGGACGACGTCAAAAAGAATGTTCTTATTTCGGTGAAGAATATGAGGGAGAAAATTTATTCTAATGGATCATAATGTCAGCTTAATTTTCTGGAATGTTAATAGTTTGAAAAAAAAGTTAACGGATCTTCATGCATATGTTCATTCTTGTAGTATTGATGTCATAGCTTTGCAAGAGGTTGGGACAAACGGAATATCTTTGCAACTAAGAGATTATCAAAGTTTTGAATAACCAGCTGATTTGACTGGAAATTGTAGAGGTTTGACGACTTATATCAAAGATGATATTCCAGCATCTTTTCATTCCACTCTAAAAATAAACGGTACTGAGTATTTGTGTGTTAGTATTGTAGTGGATTCCTCCCCTACAAACGCCGTTTGTCGCTGACTAGCCGACCCTCGAATTCCCCAGGGTATGCCTCTTGGTTAAGGTCAGCAACCAGCGCCGCCTTACATGACGGAGGTCAACTATTAAGCCACGCCTACCTCCTCTATATAAGACCTCACCTCGTGGTGACCACTCTCTTTCTACCTACAGCCACCAGCAAGCAACACAACCTCCTCCTCTGCTCCTGCCAGGCGGCTCCTGCTCCAGCCGGCGACCATGGCGACCCACAAGCTGGTCCTCCTCTAAGCACCCTCACCAACCAGCTCTCTCTACTCAACGTTTGTAACCATGATGCCTTCCCAGCACCAAGCTGCATTGTACATCCAATACAACATGTATACAGAGAGCACATCGTGAGTTTCCTTTCTCCAACCCATCCTGAGTGTGAACCAAACAACCTGTACCCCACAACCACTTTGCAAGAAAGGGAATCTTCATTTGAACAAAATCTTTGATGTTAACAAAAGGAAAAGGTATACAATAACAGTAGGCCAACATAGTGAATTTGTATCAAAAGTCGGCGAGTGGTATAAAGAGTGCAAAAAGCTTGGAATTGAAGATGAAAACATATTTTATGATGATTTGTTAGGAGTGATTGATTCCATTTTGAATAAGCCAAGGAAACAGTGTGGAAATACCACAAACCCTAAGCCTAGGTATAATAATGATAAGATTGTAAAGGGATGGAATAAGTTACTGAGGAAATGTCATAGTAAGTGGAGTAAAGATCCTAGCAATGAAAAAACCCGGGAAACTCTGATTGAAGTGGCAGAGTGTACAACAGAGGTAAACCAGAAAGCCAGAAGTATGTATTGGAGTGGTTTTTTGAGAGAGATCGCTCAATCAAAATCTTTGAATCAGGTTTGGGATGGTGTGAATAGGGTAAGAGGAGTCAAGAAGAAATTTAATGTTCATCCCAATCCAAACGCCAAAGATAATGAACTAATGAATAAGTGGGCGTATGCATTTAATTATGAGTGTCTCAAATGTAATGTCCAGATTTGCTTGAGGAATTCAAGATCTTTGAGGCAAAGGTTGGTGAATATCCAAAGTTCTGTAAGTGAGGAAAACTGTGTTCCTTTTATTAAGGAGGAAATTCTGAATGCTGTAAAGAAAGGGAAGTCTAGTGCTCCTGGCAGGGATGGTCTAACTTATGATGCTATCAATTATCTTATAAGTAAGGAGGACAACCCAATTCTAGATCTCTTTAATTTGTCATGTGAAAATGGAAGACTGCCAGTGAAATGGAAAATGGCACTCATTGTTCCTGTGCCTAAGGGTGATAGTGATCAAAGACCCATATCCTTTACATCTTGTCTATCTACAATGATGGAGCGAATGGTATTAATTCAACTTCAATTTCAATTGTTTATTCCTTGATAGAGGAAGCGGGATCCTAGTGCTGTCATTAGGTACCCCTGTACAATGACACCAGGAGCATCTGGCAAGTGTGACAAGTATATACAGTATAAATATTATAAAGGGGCTTACTAAAGCCTAAGGAAGGAAGGATATTCCTTTAGCACATAATCAATATTATTTACAAAATATCTGGCCAGTATGGGGAGGATCATATTAAATATATTGTATACAATGATGGTCTCTTGTCTAGTAATGTGTTTGGATTTTTAAAGGGTAAAAGCACTACACATTGTGTGATTATATGTCTTAGTAATGCTAATGTCAACTGCAGACTGTTTGTAGACCTTAAAAGTGCCTGTCATACGGCAAATAAGGAAGTGATCTTAGAAAGTCTTGTATAAAAGGGAAATTATTGATGTGGATTACAGATTACTTAACTAACAGAAAAGTGAGTGTCTGGTTTCAAGGTCATGAATCAGAAGAAAAAAGTCTAGGGTTGGGTACCCCACAAGGTGGCGCTCTTAGCCCTATGCTTTTTAATATTCTTATGGACAGAATAGCTAGTTACAAATTTCAGGGCGAGTCCCAAGTATGTATTTATGCTGATGACATTCTGATCTGATGTAAGAATGAGGAAGATATGTCTAGGGTCATTAATCAGCTGCAGTATCTTTGTCTCTCCTTGGGACTGGTCATTAATGAAAATAAAACCAAATCTCAGTGAAGGGCAGTAAATGGAAAAGAATTTTGGCTAAATGGAATAAAATTGCAAAAAGTATCCAGTTACAAATATCTGGGAATGTTTGCGGGTGTAAATAATAATGTTAAGGATAAAATTACTTATGTCAAAAATATATGTACAGCGAGGCTAAAACCTCTGAAAGTTTTGTCAAATAGAGCAAATGGTGTTGGTATACCAGTTTTAAGATCTATGTACGTACTTGAGTACAGTTAGGAGTATCATTGATTATTCAGCTCCAGTTCTAGCTCTTACTCAGGAAAAGATCTTAGGCTATTAGAGCTTATTCAGAATGAAGCAATGAGGATTGTGCTTGGTTGTCCAAAGACGACAAGAATAGAGATTATGAGGATGGAGCTAAATGTCCCGAGCATAATACAGTACACAGAATTAGGGAGTTGACTGTTATTTCTACTCTAAGGCTTATTAGGCGTGGTGATGGGTACCTGAAGTCTGCTGTTGATAAATTTACTAATGCAATTACTAGTAATTTTAAGATGAATACTTATACTAAAAAACTTTGTCAGATGTTGTGTGAATAAAATATTGTAGATTTGTGTGAACCATTGCCAAACAAAGTTTATTTGAAACCTTGGTTCATGGAGAGTGTATCTGTGAGAATTAATAAGCTAGAGTTAAAAAAAAAAGAATGTAATCCTTTTGAGTTACGGCAAATATTCCTTGAGAAAATATCTGAGTACAGTATACATAAATATATATATTATATATATATAGAAATATATATATATATATATATATATATATATATATATATATATACATAAATATATATATATATATTATATATATATATATATATATATATATATATATATATATATATATATATATATATATATATATATATATATATATATATATATATATATATATATATATATATATATATAT
>NW_024725092.1:0-1140 GCF_018991925.1 Homarus americanus | reverse complement strand
TCAACTCCCCACAGTCCACCACCATCACCTGCTGCTGCTGCATCTACAGGATCAACTCCACCACAGCCTACTACCACCACCTGCTGCTGCTGCTGCTTATGTTGTTGTTGTTGTTGCTGCTGTTGCTGCTGCACCCACAGGATGAACTCCCCCACAGTCCACCACCACCATCCAGCCAGCTGCTGCACCCACAGGATCACCTCCCCACAGTCCACACCACCACCGCAGCCATGGCTGTACTCTACAAAATCACCTCCACCACAGTCCACCATCACCACCGCTGCCATTGGAAATACAGGATCATCTCACCCACAGTCCACTACCACCACTCACTGCCGCTGCCCTACAGGATCAACTCCCCATACGTCACCACCACCACCTGCTGCTGCTGCTGCACCTACAGGATCAACTCCCCACAGTCCACCACCACCACCTCCTGTCTGCTGCTGCTTTTGATGCTTCACCACAGGATCACTCCTCCCATAATCCAACCTCACCACTACCCTGCTGCTGCTGCACCATCTCCACATAGTCCACCACCACCACCTGCTGCTGCACCCACAGGATCATCTCACAGGCCACCACCACCACCTGCTGGTGCTGCACCTACAGGATCACCTCCCATAGGCTAACCACCACCACCTGCTGCTGCACCTACAGGATCACCTCCCCATAGTCTCACTCACCACCTGCTGCTGCACTCCACAGGATCAACTCCCACAGGCCACACCACGACCACTCACTGCTGGTTCCCACAGGATCACCTCCCCATAGTCCACCACCACTACCTGCTGCTGCAACTGCAGGATCAACTCCCCCACAGGCCACCACAACCACCTGCTGCTGATGCTGCAGCTACAGGATCAATTCCCCACAGTCAACTACCACTTGCTGCTGCACCTACAGATCAAATTCCCCCACAGGCCACCACACCACCACCTGCTTCTGCACCTAAAGGATCAACTCCCACAGGCCGCCGCCACCACCACCTGCTGCTGCTGCTGCTGCTGTGCTGTTGTTGCTGTTGCTGCTGCACCTACAGAATCAACTCCCACAAAGTCCACTACTCACCACCCTGCCCTGCTGCTGCACCCACAGGATCAACTCCCACAGTCCACTACCATCACCTGCTGCTGATGC
>NW_024725091.1:0-23223 GCF_018991925.1 Homarus americanus | reverse complement strand
CCTGATGGAGTATAACAAAGACCCCTGATCAAGGAAAACAACGCCCCCTGATCGAGTATAACAAAGTCCCCTGATCGAGTATAACAAAGTCCCCTTGTCGAGTATAACAAATTCCCCTGATCGAGTATAACAAAGTCCTTTGGTCGAGTATAACCAAGGCCCCTGAACGAGTATAACAAAGGCCCCCTGTTGAGTATAACAAAGCCTCCTGATCGGGTATAACAAAGTCCCCTTATCGAGCATAACAAAGGCCCCTGGTCGAGCATAACAAAGCCCCCCGATCGAATAATGCAAAGTCCCCTGATCAAGTTTAACAAAGTCCCCCTGATCAAGTATAACAAAGAACCTGATGGAGTATAACAAAGTCCCCTGATCGAGGAAAACAAAGCCCTCTGATCGAGTATAACAAAGTCCCCTGATTAGGTAAACCAAGGCCCCTCATCGAGTATAAAATATCACCTGATCGAGTATAACATATCCCCTGATCGTGTATAACAAATTTCCCTGGTCGAGTAGAGTAATGTCCCCTAATCGAGTATAACAAAGGCCCCTGATCGAGTATAATAAAGTCTCCTTATCGAGCATAACAAAGGCCCCTGGTCGATTATAACAAAGCCCCCATGATCGAATATTACAAAGTCCCCTGATTAAGTATAACAAAGTCCCCTGATCGAGTATAACAAATTCCCCTGGTCGAGTATAACAAAGGCCCCTGATGGAGTATAACAAAGACCAAGATGGAGTATAACAAATGTCACCTGAT
The DNA here is from genome assembly GCF_018991925.1 of Homarus americanus. Lineage (NCBI taxonomy): Eukaryota > Metazoa > Arthropoda > Malacostraca > Decapoda > Nephropidae > Homarus > Homarus americanus. The sequence goes on along the minus strand of NW_024725091.1, from coordinate 22,460 downwards.
CGAGGAAAACAAAGCCTCCTCATCGAGTATAAAAAAGTCTCCTGATCGAGTATAACAAAGCACCCTGGTGGAGAATAAAAAGCCCCCTAATCGAGTATAACAAAGTTATTCTCGATAAGGGGGCTTTGTTATACTCGATTAGGGGACTTTGTTATACTCGATCAAGGGCCTTTGTTATACTAGATCAAGGACTTTGTTATATTCGATCGATCAGTATACTCGACCAAAACTTGTTTTCCTCGATCAGGGCTGATATACTCGATCGAAGTCTCAATCGAAGGATGTCGATCGAAGATTATTGTTATAGTCGATAAGGAGGCTTTGTTATACTCAACCGGGGGCCTTAGTTACACTCGATCAAGGGCCTTTGCTATACTCGATCACGGGACTTTGTTTTACACGATCAATGGGCTTTGTTATACTCGATTTGAGGAATTTGTTATACTCGACCTGGGACTTTGTTTTACTCGATCAGGGGACTTTTTTATATTCGATCAAAGGACTTTGTTATACTCGATTAGGGGTCTTTATTATACTCGATCAATGACATTTGTTATACTCGATCAGGGGACTTTGTTATCCTCGATCAGAGGACTTTGTTATACTCGATCAGGGGACTTTCTTAAACTCGACCAGGGGAATTTGTTATACTTGATCAGGAGGCTTTCTTAAACTCGATCAGGGGACATTACAATACTCGACCAGGAAACTTTCTTATACACGATCAGGGGATATGTTATACTCGACCATGGGACTTTGTTATACGAGATCATGGGCCTTTGTTATACTCGACCAGGGGACTTTGTTATACTCGAATAGGGGACTTTGTTATACTCAATGTCGGAGTTTTGATATACTCGATCAGGGGACTTTGTTATACTCGATCAGGGGACTTTGTTATACCTGATGAGTAGGCTTTGTTATACTCGATGAGGGGACTTTGTAATACTCGACCAGGGTCCTTTCTTATGCTCTACCAGTGGAATTTGTTATATTCGATCAGGGGGCTTTGTTATATTCGATAGGGGACTTTGTTATACTCGATGAGGGGCATTTGTTATACTCAATCAAGGGCCTTTGCTATACTCGATCACGGGATTTTGTTATACCAGATCAGGGGACTTTGTTATACTCGATCAGAGGGCTTTGTTATACTCGACCATGGGCCTTTGTTATGCTCGATAAGAGGACTTTGTTATTCTCGATCGGGGGACTTTGTTTTCCTCGATCAGGGGGCTTTGTTATACTCGATCAGGGGACTTTGTTATACTCGACCAGGGGACATTGTTTTACTCGATCAGGGACTTTTTTATATTCGATCAACGGACTTTGTTGTACTCGATCAGGGACCTTTATTATACTCGGTCAAGGACCTTTTTTATACTCTATCACGGGACTTCATTATCCTCGATCAGAAGACTTTGTTATACTCGATAAGGGGACTTTGTTATACTCGACCAGGGGACTTTGTTATACTCGATGAAGAGGCTTTGTTATACTCGATCAGTGGACATTACTATACTTGACCAGGGAACTTTGTTATACATGTTCAAGGGATATGTTATACTCGATCAAGAGATGTGTTATACTCGATCAGGGGACTTTGTTATACTCGATGAGGAGGCTTTGTTATACTCAACCAGGGCCTTTGTTATACTCGATCATGGGCCTTTATTATACTCGATCAGGTGACTTTGTTATACTTGACCATGGGACTTTGTTATACTCGATCAGGGGACTTTGCTATACTCGATCATGGGCCTTTATTATACTCAATCAGGAGTCTTTGTTATACTCAACCAGGGCCTTTGTTATATTCGATCATGGGCCTTTATTATACTCGATCAGGTGACTTTGTTATACTCGAAACAGAAGAATTTGTTATACTCGATGATGAGACATTCTTATACTCGATCGGGGCCTTTGTTATACTCGATCAGGGTCATTTTTTATACTCGGCCAGGAGACTTTGTTATACTCGACCAGGGGACTTTGTTATATTCGATGAGGAGGCTTTGTTATACTCGATCAGGGGACTTTGTTATACTCGATGAGGAGGCTATCTTATACTGAACCGGGGGCTTTTGTTATACTCGATCAGGTGCGTTTATTATACTCGATCAAGAGCCTTTGTTATACTCGATCAGGGGACTTTGTTAAACTCGACCAGAGGACTTTGTTATACTCGATCAGGGGGCTTTGTTATACTCGATCATGGGACATTACTATACTCGACCAGGGAACTTTGTTATACACGATCAGGTGATATGTTATACTCGATCAGAGGATGTGTTATACTCGATCAGGGGACTTTGTTATACTCGATCAGGATGCTTTGTTGTACACAAACGGGGCCTTTGTTATACTCGATAAAGGGACTTTGTTATACTCGACCATGGGACTTTGTTATACTAGATCAGGGGACTTTGTTATAAACGTTGAGGGGGCTTTGATATACACGATCAGGAGTCTTTGTTATATTCGACCAGGGTCTTTTGTTATGCTCGACCTTTGTTACACTCGATGAGGGGGCTTTGTTATATTCGATTAGGGGACTTTATTATTCTCGACCAGGGGCCTTTGTTATGATCAACCAGGGAACTTTGTTATACTCAATCAGGGGACTTTGTCATACTCGATCAGGGAGCTTTGTTTTCCTCGACCAAGGGACTTTGTTATACTCGATCAGGGGACTTTGTTATACTCGATGATTGGGCTTTGTTATACTCGATCAAGGGCCTTTGTCATAATCGATCAAGGGACTCTGTTGGACTCGATGAGGGGCCTTTGTTATACTCGATGAGGGGCCTTTGTTATACTCAATCATGGGCCATTGTTATATTCAACCAGGGGACTTTGATATAATCGATCAGGGGGCTTTTTTATATTCGATTAGGGGACTTTGTTATACTCGATGAGGGGCATTTGTTATACGCGATCAAAGGCCTTTGCTAAACTCGATCAGGGGACTTTGTTAGATTCGTTTAAGGGTCTTTTGTTATTCTCGATCAGGGGACTTTGTTATACCTGATCAGAGGGCTTTGTTATACTCGACCAGGGGCCTTTGTTATGCTCGATCAGGGGCCTTTGTTATACTATATCAGGGGCTTTTGTTATACGCGAACCAGGAGAATTTGTTATACTCGAACATGAGACTTTGTTATACTCGATCAGGGCCTTTATTATACTCGACCAGGGAGGTTTGATATACTCGATCAGGGGACTTTGTTATACTCGGTAAGGGGGCTTTATTATACTCGATCAGGGGGACTTTGTTATACTCGATCAGAGGACTTTGTTTTACTCGATCAGGGGGCTTTGTTATTCTCCACCAGGGTGCTTTGTTATACTCGATCAGGGGACTTTGTTATACTCGATGAGGAGGCTTTGTTTTCCTCGATCAGGTGACATTTGTTATACTCCATCTTGGTCTTTGTTATACTCCATCAGGGGCCTTTGTTATACTCGACATGGGGAATTTGTTATACTCGATCAGGGGACTTTTGTTATACTTAATCAGGGGACTTTGTAATATTCGATCAGGGGGGCTTTGTTATAATCGACCAGGGGCCTTTGTTATGCTCGATAAGGGGACTTTATTATACTCGATCAGGGGCCTTTGTTATACTCGATTAGGGGACATTACTCTACTTGACCAGGGAACTTTGTTATACACGATAAGGGAATATGTTATAATCGATCAGGGGATGTTTTATACTCGATGAGGGGCCTTTGTTATACTCAATCAGGGGACTTTGTTATACTCGATCAGAGGGCTTTGTTTTCCTCGATCAGGGGACTTTTTATACTCCATCAGGGTCTTTGTTATACTCCATTAGGGGCCTTTGTTATACTCCATCAGGGTCTTTGTTATGCTTGATCAGGGGACTTTGTTAAACTTGATCAGGGGACTTTGCATTATTCGATCAGGGGGGCTTTGTTATGCTCGACCAGGTGCCTTTGTTATGCTCGATAAGGGGACTTTGTTATACTCGATCAGGGACCTTGGTTATACTCGACCAAAGCACTTTGTTATACCCGATCAGGGGAATTTGTTATACTCGACAAGGGGACTTTGTTATACTCGATAAGGGGAATTTGCTATACTCGATTAGGGGACTTTGCTATACTCGATCAGGGGACTTTGTTGTACTCGATTAGGGGGCGTCGTTTTCCTTGATGAGGGGTCTTTGTTATACTCCATCAGGGGCCTTGTTATACTCGACCAGGGGATTTTGTTATACTCGATCAGGGGCCTTTGTTATTCTCGATCAGGGGACTTTGCTTTATTCGACCAGGGGACTTTGTTATACTCGATCAGGGGACTTTGTTATACTCGATCAGGGGAATTTGTTATACTCGACCAGGGGACTTTGTTATACACAACCAGGGGACTTTGTTATACTCGATCAGAGGACTTTGTTATACACGGCCAGGGGACTTTGTTATACTCGATCAGAGGACTTTGTTATACTCGATGGGGGGACTTTGTTATACTCGATCATGGGACTTTGTTATACTTGATCAGGGGACTTTGTATTATTCGATGAGGGGGGGGTTTGTTATGCTCGAAGAGGGGCCTTTGTTATGCTCGATAAGTGGACTTTGTTATATTCGATCAGAGGACTTTGTTATTCTCGATCAGGGGCCTTTGTTATTCTCGATCAGGGGACTTTGTTTTACTCAATCAGGGGACTTTGTTATACTCGATCAGGGGAATTTGTTATACTCGACCAGGGGACTTTGTTATACTTGATCGCTGGACTTTGTAATATTCGTTTAGGGGGGCTTTGTTATACTCGACCAGGGGCCTTTGTTATGCTCGATAAGGGAACTTTCTTATACTCGATCAGGGGCCTTTGTTATTCTCGATCAGGGGACTTTGTTTTACTCGACCAGGGAACTTTGTTATACACGACCAGGGGACTTTGTTATACTCGATCAGAGGACTTTGTTATACTCGATGGGGGGACTTTGTTATACTCGATCACGGGACTTTGTTATACTTGATCAGGGGACTTTGTATTATTCGATGAGGAGGGGTTTGTTATGCTCGAAGAGGGTCCTTTGTTATGCTCGATAAGTGGACTTTGTTATATTTGATCAGAGGACTTTGTTATTCTCGATCAGGGGCCTTGGTTATACTCAACCAGGGGACTTTGTTATACTCGACCAGGGGACATTGTTATACTCGATCAGGGGAATTTGTAATACTCGACCAGGGGACTTTGTTATACTCGACAAAGGGACTTTGTTTTACTCGATCAGAGGACTTTGTTATATTTGATCACTGGACATTGTAATATTCGATCAGGGGGGCTTTGTTATACTCGACCAGGGGCCTTTGTTATGCTCGATAAGGGGACTTTGTTATACTCGATCAGGGGACTTTGTTATACTCGATCAGGGGCCTTGTTATGCTCGACCAGAGGACTTTGTTATACTCGATCCGGGGACTTTCTTATACTCGATCAGGGGGCTTTGATATACTCGATCAGGGGACTTCGTTATGCTCCATTAGGGGCCTTTGTTATGCTCGACCAGGGGGCTTTGTTATATTCGATTAGGGGACTTTGTTATACTCAATCAGGGGACTTTGTTATACTCGTTGAGGGAGCTTTGTTTTCCTCGACCAGGGGACTTTGTTATACTCGATTAGGGGACTTTGTTATACTCCATCAGGGGCCTTTGTTATACTCGACAAGGGGAATTTGTTATACTCGATCAGGGGACTTTGTTATACTTAATCAGGGGACTTTGTAATATTCGATCAGGGGGGCTTTGTTATAATCGACCAGGGGCCTTTGTTATGCTCGATAAGAGGACTTTATTATACTCGATCAGGGTCCTTTGTTATACTCGATTAGGGGACATTACTCTACTCGACCAGGGAACTTTGTTATACACGATAAGGGGATATGTTATACTCTATCAGGGGATGTTTTATACTCGATGAGGGGCCTTTGTTATACTCAATCAGGGGACTTTGTTATACTCGATCAGAGGGCTTTGTTTTCCTCGATCAGGGGACTTTGTTATACTCCATCAGGGTCTTTGTTATACTCCATTAGGGGCCTTTGTTATACTCCATCAGGGTCTTTGTTATGCTTGATCAGGGGACTTTGTTAAACTTGATCAGGGGACTTTGCATTACTCGATGAGGGGGGCTTTGTTATACTCGACCAGGGGCCTTTGTTATGCTCGATAAGGGGACTTTGTTATACTCGATCAGGGGCCTTGGTTATACTCGACCAAAGAACTTTGTTATACACGATCAGGGGAATTTGTTATACTCGACAAGGGGACTTTGTTATACTCGATAGGGGGAATTTGTTATACTCGATCAGGGGACTTTGTTATACTCGATCAGGGGACTTTGTTATACGCGACCAGGGGACTTTGTTATACTCGATCAGAGATATTTGTTATACACGACCAGGGGACTTTGTTATACTCGATCAGAGGACTTTGTTATACTCGATGGGGGGACTTTGTTATACTCGATCACGGGACTTTGTTATACTTGATCAGGGGACTTTGTATTATTCGTTGAGGAGGGGGTTTGTTATGCTCGAAGAGGGGCCTTTGTTATGCTCGATAAGTGGACTTTGTTATATTCGATCAGAGGACTTTGTTATTCTCGATCAGGGGCCTTTGTTATTCTCGATCAGGGGACTTTGTTTTACTCGATCACGGGACTTTGTTATACTCGATCAGGGGAATTTGTTATACTCGACAAGGGGACTTTGTTATACACAACCAGGGGACTTTGTTATACACGACCAGGGGACTTTGTTATACTTGATCACTGGACTTTGTAATATTCGTTCAGGGGGGCTATGTTATACTCGACCAGGGGCCTTTGTTATGCTCGATAAGGGGACTTTGTTATACTCGATGAGGGGCCTTTGTTATTCTCGATCAGGGGACTTTGTTTTACTCGACCAGGGAACTTTGTTATACACGACCAGGGGACTTTGTTATACTCGATCAGAGGACTTTGTTATACTCGATGGGGCGACTTTGTTATACTCGATCACGGGACTTTGTTATACTCGATCAGGGGACTTTGTATTATTCGATGAGGGGGGGTTTGTTATGCTCGAAGAGGGGCCTTTGTTATGCTCGATAAGTGGACTTTGTTATATTCGATTAGAGGACTTTGTTATTCTCGATCAAGGGCCTTGGTTATACTCGACCAGGGGACTTTGTTATACTCGACCAGGGGACATTGTTATACTAGATCAGGGGAATTTGTAATACTCGACCAGGGAACTTTGTTATACTCGACAAGGGGACTTTGTTATGCCCGATGACGGGCCTTGGTTATACTCGACCAAGGGACTTTGTTATACTCGACAAAGGGACTTTGTTTTACTCGATCAGGGAACTTTGTTATACTTGATCACTGGACTTTGTAATATTCGATCAGGGAGGCTTTGTTATACTCGAACAGGGGCCTTTGTTATGCTCGATAAGGGGACTTTGTTATACTCGATCAGGGGACTTTGTTATACTCGATCAGAGGCCTTGTTATGCTCGACCAGAGGACTTTGTTATATGACAAGACGCTTTGTTGCTGCAAAAGTCAATAGGGGACTTGTTATATAAATGGAGACTGTATACTCGGTAGAACTTTGTTTTCCTCGACCAGGGGACTTTGTTATACTCGATTAGGGGACTTTGTTATACTCCATCAGGGGCCTTTGTTATACTCGACCAGGGGACTTTGTTTTCCTCGACCAGGGGACTTTGTTATACTCGATTAGTGGACTTTGTTATACTCGATGATTGGGCTTTGTTTTACTCGATCAAGGGCCTTTGTCATAATCGATCAGGGGACTTTGGTAGACTCGATGAGGGGCCCCTGTTATACTCGATGAGGGGCCTTTGTTATACTCAGTCAACGGCCATTGTTATATTCAACCAGGGGACTTTGTTATACTCGATCAGGGGGCTTTGTTATATTCGATCAGGGGACTTTGTTATACTCGATCAGGGGGCGTTGTTTTCCTTAATCAGGGGTCTTTGTTATACTCCATGAGGGGACTTTGTTATACTCGACCAGGGGATTTTGTTATACTCGATCAGGGGCCTTTGTTATTCTCGATCAGGGGACTTTGTTTTACTCGATAGGACTTTGTTATACTCGATCAGGGGACTTGTGCCACTCTATCAGAGATTTGTTATACTTGACCAGGGGACTTTGTTATACGATAGGACTTTGTTATACTCGATTGAGGACTTTATACGACCAGGGGACTTTGTTATACTCGATCAGAGGACTTTGTTATACTCGATGGGGGGACTTTGTTATACTCGATCACGGGACTTTGTTATACTTCATCAGGGGACTTTGTATTATTCGATGAGGAGGGGGTTTGTTATGCTCGAAGAGGGGCCTTTGTTATGCTCGATAAGTGGACTTTGTTATATTCGATCAGAGGACTTTGTTATTCTCGATCAGGGGCCTTTGTTATTCTCGATCAGGGGACTTTGTTTTACTCGACTTGGGGACTTTGTTATACTCGATCAGGGGACTTTGTTATACTCGATCAGGGGAATTTATTATACTCTACCAGGGGACTTTGTTATACACGACCAGGGGACTTTGTTATACACGACCAGGGGGCTTTGTTATACTTGATCACTGGACTTTGTAATATTCGTTCAGGGGGGCTTTGTTATAGTCGACCAGGGGCCTTTGTTATGCTCGATAAGGGGACTTTGTTATACTCGATCAGGGGTCTTTGTTATTCTCGATCAGGGGACTTTGTTTTACTCGACCAGGGGACTTTGTTATACTCGATCAGGGGACTTTGTTATACTCGATCAGGGGAATTTGTTATGCTCGACCTGGGGACTTTGTTATACTCGATCAGAGGACTTTGTTATACTCGATGGGTGGACTTTGTTATACTCGATCACGGGACTTTGTTATACTTGATCAGGGGACTTTGTATTATTCGATGAGGGGGGGTTTCTTATGCTCGAAGAGGGGCCTTTGTTATGCTCGATAAGTGGACTTTGTTATATTCGATCAGAGGACTTTGTTATTCTCGATTAGGGGCCTTGGTTATACTCGACCAGGGAACTTTGTTATACTCGACCAGGGGACATTGTTATACTCTTTCAGGGGAATTTGTAATACTCGACCAGGGGACTTTGTTATACTCGATAAGGGGACTTTGTTATGCCCGATGAGGGGCCTTGTTTATACTCGACCAAAGGACTTTGTTATACTCGACAAAGGGACTTTGTTTTACTCGATCAGGGGACTTTGTTATACTTGATCACTGGACTTTGTAATATTCGATCAGGGGGGCTTTGTTATACTCGACCAGGGGCCTTTGTTATGCTCGATAAGGGGACTTTGTTATACTCGATTGGGCGCTGCTCGACCAAGGACTTTATTATACTTGATCAAGGGACTTTGTTATACTGATCAGGAGCTGTTTTCCTCGACGGGGACTTTCATTGCTCGATTAGGGGACTTTATTTATATACGATACGTTGGGCTTTGTTTATTCGATCAACAATTTGTATGAAATCAATCAGAGACTTTCAGACTGTTGACGGCCCTGTTGTATACGATGAGGGCCTTGCTCTCGATTAACATTATATTCAGCAGGGACTTCCATTAGACTCGATCAGAGCTGTTATATTCGATAAGGACTTTGTTGCCATACTCGATGAGGGCATTTATACTCGATCAAGGGTGCTGGGTAGATTAGGGGCCTGTGTTATTCTCGATCACGGGACTTTGTTATACTCTATCAGGGGCCTTTGTTATTCTCGACCAGGGGCCTTTGTTATGCTCGATCAGAGGCCTTTGATATACTCTATCAGGGGCTTTTGTTATACTCGAACCAGGGGAATTTGTTATACTCGATCATGAGACTTTGTTATACTCGATCAGGGCCTTTATTATACTCGACCAGGGGGGTTTGATATTCTCGATCAGGTGACTTTGTTATACTCGGTAAGTGGGCTTTATTATGTTCAATCAGGGGACTTTGTTATATTCGATCAGGGGACTTTGTTATACTTGATCAGGGGGCTTTGTTATACTCGACCAGGGTGCTTTGTTATACTCGATCAGGGGAGTTTGTTATACTCGATCAGGGGGCTTTGTTTTCCTCGATCAGGGGACTTTGTTATACTCAATCAGGGGACTTTGTTACACTTGATCAGGGGACTTTGTAATATTCGATCAGGGGGGCTTTGTTATACTTGACCAGGGGCCTTTGTTATGCTCGATAAGGGGACTTTGTTATACTTGATCAGGGGGCTTTGTTATACTCGACCAGGGTGCTTTGTTATACTCGATCAGGGGACCTTGTTATACTCGATCAGGGGGCTTTGTTTTCCTCGATCAGGGGACTTTGTTATACTCGATCAGGGGACTTTGTAATATTCGATGAGGGGGGCTTTCTTATACTCGACCAGGGGCCTTTGTTATGCACGATAAGTGGTCTTTGTTATACTCGATTAGGGGATATTACTATACTCGACCAGGGAACTTTGTTATACACGAACAGGGGATATCTTATACTTGATCAGGGGATGTGTTATACTCGATGAGGGGACTTTGTTATACTCGATCAGGGGGCTTTGTTTTCCTTGATCAGGGGTCTTTGTTATACTCCATCAGGGTCTTTGTTATACTCCATCAGGGGCTTTTGTTATACTCGACCAGGGGACTTTTTTATACTCAATCAGGGGACTTTGACATATTTGATCACTGGACTTTGTAATATTCGATCATGGGGGGCTTTGTTATACCCGACCAGGGGCCTTTTTATACTCGATAAGGGACTTTGTTATACTCGATCAGAGGGCTTTGTTTTCCTCGATCAGGGGACTTTGTTATTCTCGATCGGGGGACTTTGTTATACTCGATCAGGGGACTTTGTAATCCTCGATCAGAAGACTTTGTATACTCGATCAGGGGACATTGTTATACTCGACCAGGGGACTTTGTTATACTCGATCAGGAGGCATTGTTGTACTCGATCAGGGGACTTTGTTATTCTCGATAAGGTGACTTTGTTATACGAGATCAGGGGACTTTGTTTTACTCGATCATGGGCCTTTGTTATACTCGACCAGGAGACTTTGTTATACTCGATTAGGGGACTTTGTTATACTCGATGTGGGGGCTTTGATATACTCGATCAGGGGACTTTGTTATACTCGATCAGGGGACTTTGTTATACTCGATCAGGGTCCTTTCTTATGCTCGAATAGTGGCCTTTGTTATACTCGATCATGGGGCTTTGTTATATTCGATTAGGGGACTTTGTTATACTCGATGAGGGGCATTTGTTGTACTCGATCAAGGGCCTTTGCTATTCTCGATCACGGGATTTTGTTATACTAGATCAGGGGACTTTGTTATACTCGATCATGAGACTTTGTTTTACTCGATCAGGGCCTTTATTATACTCGATGAGGGGGCTTTGTTATACTCGACCTGGGTCCTTTCTTATGCTCGACCAGTGGCCTTTGTTATACTCGATCAGGGGGCTTTGTTATATTCGATTAGGGGACTTTGTTTTACTCGATGAGGGGCATTTGTTATACAGGATCACGGGCCTTTGCTATACTCGATCAGGGGATTTTGTTATACTCGATCAGGGCCTTTATTATACTCGATGAGGGGGCTTTGTTACACTCGACCAAGGTCCTTTGTTATGCTCGACCAGTGGCCTTTGTTGTACTCGATGAGGGGGCTTTGTTTTATTCGATTAGGGGATTTTGTTATACTCGACCAGGGAACTTTGTTATACTCGATCAGGGGACTTTGTTATACTCGAAAAGGGGACTTTGTTATTCTCGATAAGGGGACTGTGTTATACTCGATTAGGGGACTTTGTTATACTCGATCAAGGGCCTTTATTATACTCGATGAGGGGGCTTTGTTATATTCGAATAGGGGACTTTGTTATACTCGATGAGGGGCATTTGTTATAATCGATCAAGGGCCTTTGCTATACTCGATCACGGGATTTTGTTATACTAGATCAGGGGACTTTGTTATGCTCGATGAGAGGACTTTGTTATACTCGATCGGGGGACTTTGTTTTCCTCGATCAGGGGGCTTTGTTATACTCGTTCAGGGGACTTTGTTATACTCGACCAGGGGACTTTGTTTTACTCGATCAGGGGCTTTTTTATATTCGATCAAAGTACTTTGTTATACTCGATCAGGGGCCTATATTATACTCGATCAAGGACCTTTGTTATACTCGATCAGGGGACTTTGTAATCCTCGATCAGAAGACTTTGTTATACTCGATCAGGGGACTTTGTTATACTCGATTAGGGGACTTTGTTATACTCGATCAGGAGGCATTGTCTTACTCGATCAGGGGACATTACTATACTCGACCAGGGAACTTTGTTATACACGATCAGGGAATATGTTATACTCGATCAGGGGATGTGTTATACTCAATCAGGGTCCTTTGTTATGCTCGACCAGTGGCCTTTGTTGTACTCGATCAGGGGGCATTTTTATATTCGATTAGGGGATTTTGTTATACTCGACCAGGGAACTTTCTTATACTCGATCAGGGGACTTTGTTATACTCGAAAAGGGGACTTTGTTATTCTCGATAAAGGGACTTTGTTATACTCGATTAGGGGACTTTGTTATACTCGATCAAGGGCCTTTGTTATACTCGATCAGGGACTTTGTTATATTCGATTCGGGGGCTTTCTTATATTCGATCAGGGACCTTTGTTATACTCGATTAGAGGAGTTTGTTTTACACGATCAGGAGATATGTTCTACTCAATCAGGGGATGTGTTATACTCGATCAGGGGACGTTGTTATAGTCGATGAGGAGGCTTTGTTATACTCTACCGGGGGCCATTGTTATACTCGATCAAGGACCTTTGCTATACTCGATCACGGGATTTTGTTATACTAGATAAGGAGACATTTTTATATTCGATCAGGGGACTTTGTTATACTCGATCAAGTGCCTTTATTATACTCGATCAAGGACCTTTGTTATACTCGATCAGGGGACTTTGTTATACTCGATCAGGGGACTTTGTTATACTCGATCAGGGGACATTACTATACTCGACCAGGGAACTTTGTTATACACGATCAGGTGATATGTTATACTCGATCAGGGGATGCGTTATACTCGATCAGGGGACTTTGTTATACTCGATGAGGAGGCTTTGTTGTACTCAAATAGGGCCCTTTCTTATACTCGATCAGGGGCCTTTGTTATATTCGATGAAGGGACTTTGTTATACTCGATCAGAGGGCTTTGTTATACTCGACCAGGAGCCTTTGTTTTGCTCGATGAGAGGACTTTGTTATTCTCGACCAGGGGCCTTTGTTTTCCTCGATCAGGGGGCTTTGTTATACTCGATCAGGGGATATGTTATACTCAATCAGGGGAAGTGTTATACTCGATCAGGGGACGTTGTTATAGTCGATGAGGAGGCTTTGTTATACTCAACCGGGGGCCTTTGTTATACTCGATCAAGGGCCTTTGCTATACTCGATCACAGGATTTTGTTATACTAGATCAGGGGACTTTGTTATACTCGATGAGAGGGCTTTGTTATACTCGACCAGGGGCCTTTGTTTTGCTGCATCAGAGGACTTTGTTATACTCGACCAGGGGCCTTTGTTTTCCTCGATCAGGGGGCTTTGTTATACTCGATTAGGGGACTTTGTTATACTCGAACAGGGGTCTTTGTTATACTCGATCAAGGACTTTGGTATATTCGATCAGGGGGCTTTCTTATATTCGATCAGGGACCTTTGTTATACTCGATTAGAGGACTTTGTTTTACACGATCAGGGTATATGTTATACTCAATCAGGGGATGTGTTATACTCGATCAGGGGACGTTGTTATACTCGATGAGGGTACTTTCTTTTACTCGATGAGGGGACTTTTTTATATTCGATCAGGGGACTTTATTATACTCGATCAAGGGCCTTTGTTATACTCGATCAGGGGACTTTGTTATACTCAATCAGAGGACTTTGTTATACTTGATCAGGGGACTTTGTTATACTCGATGAGGGGTCTTTGTTATACTCGATTAGGGGACATTACTATACTCGACCAGGGAACTTTGTTATACACGCTCAGGGGATATGTTATTCTCGATCAGGGGATGTGTTATACTCAACCGGGGGCGTTTGTTATACTCGATCTTGGGCCTTTGTTATACTCGACTAGGGGCCTTTGTTATGCTCGATCAGTGGACTTTGTTATACTCGATCGGGGGACTTTGTTTTACTCGATGAGGGGGCTTTGTTATACTCGATCAGGGGACTTTGTTACACCCGATCAGGGGACTTTGTTTTACTCAATCTGGGGACTTTTTTATATTCGATCAGGGGACTTTGTTATACTTGATGAGGGGGCTTTGTTATACTCGATCAGAGGACTTTATTATACTCGATCAAGGGCATTTGTTATACTCGATCATGGGCCTTTGTTATACTCGACCAGGGAACTTTGTTATACTCGATTACGGGACTTTGTTATACTCGAAAAGGGGACTTTGTTATTCTCGATAAGGGGACTTTGTTATATTTGATTAGGTGCGTTTGTTATACTCGATCAAGTGCCTTTGTTATACTCGATTAGGGGCCTTTGTTATACTCGATTTGAGGACTTTGTTATACACGATCAGGGGATATGTTATACTCCATCAGGGGATGTGTTATACTCGATCAGGGGACGTTGTTATACTCGATGAGGAGGCTTTGTTATACTCAACCGGGAGCCTTTGTTATACTCCATCAGGGGCCTTTGTTATACTCGATCATGAGACTTTGTTATGCTCAATCAGGGGAAGTGTTATACTCGATCAGGGGACGTTGTTATAGTCGATGAGGAGGCTTTGTTATACTCAACCGGGGGCCTTTGTTATACTCGATCAAGGGCCTTTGCTATACTCGATCACGGGATTTTGTTATACTAGATCAGGGGAGTTTGTTATACTCGATCAGAGGGCTTTGTTATACTCGACCAGGGGCCTTTGTTTTGCTCGAATAGAGGACTTTGTTATACTCGTCCAGGGGCCTTTGTTTTCCTCGATCAGGGGGCTTTGTTATACTCGATTAGGGGACTTTGTTATACTCGAACAGGGCCCTTTGTTATACTCGACCAAGGACTTTGGTATATTTGATCAGGGGGCTTTCTTATATTCGATTTGGGACCTTTGTTATACTCGATTAGAGGACTTTGTTTTACACGATCAGGGTATATGTTATACTCAATCAGGGGATGTGTTATACTCGACCAGGGGACGTTGTTATAGTCGATGAGGAGGCTTTGTTGTACTCAACCGGGGGCTTTTGTTATACTCGATCAAGGGCCTTTGCTATACTAGATCGGGGGACTTTGTTTTACTCGATCAGGGGGCTTTGTTATACTCGATCAGAGGACTTTGTTATACTCGACCAGGGGACTTTGTTTTACTCGATCAGGGGACTTTTTTATATTCGATCAAAGGACTTTGTTATACTCGATCAGTGGCCTTTATTATACTCGATCAAGGACCTTTGTTATACTCGATTAGGGGACTTTGTTATCCTCGATCAGAAAACTTTGTTATACTCGATTAGGGGACTTTGTTAAACTCGACCAGGGGACTTTGTTATACTCGATCAGAGGACATTGTTATACTCGATCATGGACCTTTGTTGTACTCGACCAGGGGACTTTGGTATACTCGATTAGGGGACTTTGTTATACTCGATGTGGGGGTTTTGATATACTCCATCAGGGGACTTTGTTATACTCGATCAGGGGACTTTGTTATACCTGATGAGTAGGCTTTGTTATACTCGATCAGGGGACTTTGTTATACTCGACGAGGATCCTTTCTTATGCTCGACTAGTGGCCTTTGTTATACTCGATCAGGGGGCTTTTTTATATTCGATTAGGGGACTTTGTTATACTCGATGAGGGGCATTTGTTATACTCGATCAAGGGCCTTTGCTATACTCGATCACGGGATTTTGTTATACTAGATCAGGGGACTTTGTTATACTCGATCAGAGGGCTTTGTTATACTCGACCAGGGGCCTTTGTTATGCTCGACTAGAGGACTTTGTTATACTCGATCGGGAGACTTTGTTTTCCTCGATCAGGGGGCTTTGTTATACTCGATCAGGGGACTTTGTTATACTCGACCAGGGGACTTTGATTAACTCGATCAGGGGACTTTTTTATATTCGATCAAAGGACTTTGTTATACTCGATCAGGGCCCTTTATTATACTCGATCAAGGACCTTTGTTATACTCGATCAGGGGACTTTGTAATCCTCGATCAGAAGACTTTGTTATACTCTATCAGGGACTTTGTTATACTCGATCAGGAGGCATTGTCTTACTCGATCAGGGGACATTACTATACTCAACCAGGGAACTTTGTTATACACGATCAGGGGATATGTTATACTCGATCAGGGGATGTGTTATACTCGATCAGGGTCCTTTGTTATGCTCGATCCAGTGGCCTTTGTTGTACTCGATCAGGGGGCTTTGTTATATTCGATTAGGGGATTTTGTTATACTCGACCAGGGAACTTTGTTATACTCGATCAGGGGACTTTGTTATACTCAAAAAGGGGACTTTGTTATTCTCGATAAGGGGACTTTGTTATACTCGATTACGGGACTTTGTTATACTCGATCAAGGGCCTTTGTTATACTCGATCAGGGACTTTGTTATATTCGATTCGGGGGCTTTCTTATATTCGATCAGGGACCTTTGTTATACTCGATTAGAGGACTTTGTTTTACACGATCAGGGGATATGTTATACTCAATCAGGGGATGTGTTATACTCGATCTGGGGACGTTGTTATAGTCGATGAGGAGGCTTTGTTATACTCAACCGGGGACCGTTGTTATACTCGATCAAGGACCTTTGCTATACTCGATCACGGGATTTTGTTATACTAGATAAGGGGACATTTATATATTCGATCAGGGGACTTTGTTATACTCGATCAGGTGCCTTTATTATACTCCATCAAGGACCTTTGTTATACTCGATCAGGGGACTTTGTTATACTCGATCAGAGGACTTTGTTATACTCGATCAGGGGGCTTTGTCATACTCGATCAGGGGACATTACTATACTCGACCAGGGAACTTTGTTATACACGATCAGGTGATATGTTGTACTCGATCAGGGGATGTGTTATACTCGATCAGGGGACTTTGTTATACTCGATCAGGAGGCTTTGTTGTACTCAAACGGGGCCCTTTGTTATACTCGATCAGGGGCCTTTGTTATACTCGATCAAGGGACTTTGTTATACTCGACCATGGGACTTTGTTATACTAGATTAGGGGACTTTGTTATACTCGATGAGAGGGCTTTGTTATACTCGACCAGGAGCCTTTGTTTTGCTCGATCAGAGGACTTTGTTATACTCGACCAGGGGCCTTTGTTTTCCTCGATCAGGGGGCTTTGTTATACTCGAACAGGGGATATGTTATACTCAATCAGGGGAAGAGTTATACTCGATCAGGGGACGTTGTTATAGTCGATGAGGAGGCTTTGTTATACTCAACCGGGGGCCTTTGTTATACTCGATCAAGGGCCTTTGCTATACTCGATCACGGGATTTTGTTATACTAGATCAGGGGACTTTGTTATACTCGATTAGAGGGCTTTGTTATACTCGACCAGGAGCCTTTGTTTTGCTCGATCAGAGGACTTTGTTATAGTCGACCAGGGGCCTTTGTTTTCCTCGATCAGGGGGCTTTGTTATACTCGATCAGGGGACTTTGTTATACTCGAACAGGGGACTTTGTTTTACTCGATCAGGGGACTTTTTTAAATTCGATCAAAGGACTTTGTTATACTCGATGAGGGGCTTTATTTTACTCGATCAAGGACCTTTGTTATACTCGATGAGGGGACTTTGTTATCCTCGATCAGAAGACTTTGTTATACTCGAACAGGGGACTTTGTTATACTCGAAGAGGGGACTTTGTTATACTCGATCAGGAGGCTTTGTTATACTCGATCAGGGGACATTACTATACTCGACCAGGGAACTTTGTTATACACGATCAGGGGATATGTTTTACTCGATCAGGGGATGTGTTATACTCGATCAGGGGACTTTGTTATACTCGAGCATGGGCCTTTATTATACTCGATCAGGAGGCTTTGTTATACTCAATCAGGGCCTTTGTTATACTCGATCCTGGGCCTTTATTATACTCGATCAGGTGACTTTGTTATACTCGAAACAGGGGAATTTGTTATACTCGATCATGAGACTTTCTTATACTCGATCGGGGCCTTTGTTATACTCGGTCAGGGGTATTTGTTATACTCAACCAGGGGACTTTGTTATACTCGACCAGGGGACTTTGTTATATTCGATGAGGAGGCTTTGTTATACTCGATCAGGGGACTTTGTTATACTCGATCAGGAGACTTTCTTATACTCAACCGGGTGCCTTTGTTATACTCGATCAGGTGCCTTTATTATACTCGATCAAGGGCCTTTGCTATACTCGATCAGGGGACTTTGTTATACTCGATCAGAGGACTTTGTTATACTCGATCAGGGGCCTTTGTTATACTCGATCAGGGGACATTTCTATACTCGACCAGGGAACTTTGTTATACACGATCAGGTGATTTGTTATACTCGATCAGGTGATGTGTTATACTCGATCAGGGGACTTTGTTATACTCGATCAGGAGGCTTTGTTGTACACAAACGGGGCCCTTTGTTATACTCGATCTAGGGACTTTGTTATACTCGACCATGGGACTTTGTTTTACTAGATGAGGGGACTTTGTTATACTCGATCAGGGTCCTTTATTATACCCTACCCGGGGATTTTGTTATACTCGATTAGGGGACTTTGTTATACTCGATGAGGGAGGTTTGATATACTTGATCAGGAGACTTTGTTATACTCGATCAGGGGACTTTGTTATGCTCGAGCAGTGGCCTTTGTTATACTCGATCAGGGGGCTTTGGTTTATTCGATTAGGGGACTTTGTTTTACTCGATGAGGGGTATTTGTTATACAGGATCAAGGGCGTTTGCTATACTCGATCAGGGGATTTTGTTATACTAGATCAGGGGATTTTGTTATACTCGATTACGGCCTTTATTATACTCGATGAGGGGGCTTTGTTACACTCGACCAGGGTCCTTTGTTATGCTCGACCAGTGGCCTTTGTTGTACTCGATCAGGGGGCTTTGTTATATTCGATTATGGGATTTTGTTATACTCGACCAGGGAACTTTGTTATACTCGATCAGGGGACTTTGTTATACTCGAAAAGGGGACTCTGTTATTCTCGATAAGGGGCCTTTGTTATACTCGATCAAGGACTTTGTTATATTCGATCAGGGGGCTTTCTTATATTCGATGAGGGACCTTTGGTTTACTCGACCAGGGGCCTTTGTTTTCCTCGATCAGGGGGCTTTGTTATACTCGATCAGGGGATATGTTATACTCAATCAGGGGATGTGTTATACTCGATCAGGGGACGTTGTTATAGTCGATGAGGAGGCTTTGTTATACTCAACCGGGGGCCTTAGTTATACTCGATCAAGGGCCTTTGCTATACTCGATCACGGGACTTTGTTTTACTCGATCAATGGACTTTGTTATACTCGATCTGAGGACTTTGTTATACTCGACCAGGGGACTTTGTTTTACTCGATCAGGGGACTTTTTTATATTCGATCAAAGGACTTTGTTATACTCGATTAGCGGCCTTTATTATACTCGATCAAGGACCTTTGTTATACTTGATCAGGGGACTTGTTATCGTCGATCAGGTGACTTTCTTAAACTCGACCAGGGGAATTTGTTATACTCGATCAGGAGGCTTTCTTATACTCGATCAGGGGACATTACAATACTCGACCAGGAAACATTGTTATACACGATCAGGGGATATGTTATACTCGACCATGGGACTTTGTTATACTCCATCAGGGTCTTTGTTATATTCCTTCAGGGGCCTTTGTAATACTCGACCAGGGGACTTTGTTATACTCGATCAGGGGACTTTGTAATATTCGATCAGGGGGGGCTTTGTTATACTCGACCAGGGGCCTTTGTTATGCTCGATAAGGGGACTTTGTTATACTCGATCAGGGGCTTTTGTTATACTCGATCAGGGAACTTTGTTATACTCGACCAGGGGACTTTGTTATACTCGATGATGGGACTTTGTTATACTCGATCAGGGGCCTTTCTTAAACTCGAACAGGGGATTTGTTATACTCGATTAGGGGACTTTGTTATACTGGATGAGGGGGCTTTGATATACTCGATCAGGGGACTTTGTTATACTCGATCAAGGGACTTTGTTATACCCGATGATTGGGCTTTGTTATACTCGATCAGGGGACTTTGTTATGCTCGACCAGGGTCCTTTGTTTTGCTTGACCAGTGGCCTTTGTTATACTCGATTAGAGCACTTTGTTATACACGATCAGGGGACTTTGTTTTACTCGATTAGGGGACTTTTTTATATTCGATCAGTGGACTTTGTTATACTCGATGAGGGGCCTTTATTATACTCGATCAGACGGCTTTGTTATACTCGATGAGGGGACATTACTATAGTCGACCAGGGAACTTTGTTATACTCGACCATGTGACTTTGTTATACTCGACCAGGGACCTTTGTTATACACGATCAGGGGACTTTGTTATACTCGATCAGAGGACTTGGTTATACTCGATCAGGGGACTTTGTTATACTCGACCAGGGGATGTGTTATACTCGATCAGGGGACTTTGTTATACTCGATCAGGAGGCTTTGTTATACTCGATCAGGTGACTTTGTTATACTCGACCATGTGACTTTGTTATATTCGACCCGGGGCCTTTGTTATACACGATGAGGGGACTTTGTTATACTCGATCAGCGAACTTGGTTATACTCGATCAAGGGCATTTGTTATACTCGATCATGGGCCTTTGTTATACTCGACCAGGGAACTTTGTTATACTCGATTAGGGGACTTTGTTATACATGAAAAGGGGACTTTGTTATTCTCTATAAGGGGACTTTGTTATATTTGATTAGGGGCGTTTGTTATACTCGATCAAGCGCCTTTGTTATACTCGATTAGGGGCCTTTGTTATACTCGATTAGAGGACTTTGTTATACACGATCAGGGGATATGTTATACTCCATCAGGGGATGTGTTATACTCGATCAGGGGACGTTGTTATACTCGATGAGGAGGCTTTGTTAAACTCAACCGGGAGCCTTTGTTATACTCCATCAGGGGCCTTTGTTATACTCGATCTTGAGACTTTGTTATACTCAATCAGGGGAAATGTTATACTCGATCAGGGGACGTTGTTATAGTCGATGAGGAGGCTTTGTTATACTCAACCGGGGGCCTTTGTTATACTCGATCAAGGGCCTTTGCTATACTCGATCACGGGATTTTGTTATACTAGATCAGGGGAGTTTGTTATACTTGATCAGAGGGCTTTGTTATACTCGACCAGGGGCCTTTGTTTTGCTCGATCAGAGGACTTTGTTATACTCGACCAGGGGCCTTTGCTTTCCTCGATCAGGGGGCTTTGTTATACTCGATTAGGGGACTTTGTTATACTCGAACAGGGGCCTTTGTTATACTCGATCAAGGACTTTGGTATATTCGATGAGGGGGCTTTCTTATATTCGATCAGGGACCTTTGTTATACTCGATTAGAGGACTTGGTTTTACACGATCAGGGTATATGTTATACTCAATCAGGGGATGTGTTATACTCGACCAGGGGACGTTGTTATAGTCGATGAGGAGGCTTTGTTGTACTCAACCGGGGGCTTTTGTTATACTCGATCAAGGGCTTTTGCTATACTCGATCGAGGGACTTTGTTTTACTCGATCAGGGGGCTTTGTTATACTCGATGAGAGGACTTTGTTATACTTGACCAGGGTACTTTGTTTTACTCGATCAGGGGACTTTTTTATATTCGATCAAAGGACTTTGTTATACTCGATCAGTGGCCTTTATTATACTCGATCAAGGACCTTTGTTATACTCGATCAGGAAGCTTTGTTATACTCGATCAAGGGACATTACAATACTCGACCAGGGAACTTTGTTATACACGATCAGGGATATGTTATACTCGACCATGGGACTTTGTTATACGAGATCAGGGGACATTGTTATACTCGATCATGGGCCTTTGTTGTACTCGACCATGGGACTTTGTTATACTCGATTATGGGACTTTGTTATACTCGATGTGGGGGTTTTGATATACTCCATCAGGGGACTTTTTTGTTATACTCGATCAGGGGATTTTGTAATACTCGATCAGGGGCCTTTGTTATACTCGATCAAGGGCGTTTGTCATAATCGATCAGGGTACTTTGTTATACTCGATGAGGGGCCTTTGTTATATTATATCAGGGGCTTTTGTTAT
>NW_024725090.1:0-37172 GCF_018991925.1 Homarus americanus | reverse complement strand
ATATATTGAGAGGGAAATAAATAAAAAAAAATTATAATAATCTGCATTCTCTATTGGCGTAGAAACCGGACTAAATCGAAACATAATAAATAAATAAATAAATTCTGCGTGGAGTACTTTTACACCCACTGCAAAGTGACATACATGGAGTGTGTTTGGGCTTCATTTCATGTTTGCAGCACGCCTATTTCATGTAAACAATTTATTTTATTTTATTGTATTTTATTGTATTTTCTTTTATTTTATTTATTTATTTACTTACTTATTCTTTATACATTTATTTGTTACTAGCTCTTGTTTGTTGCACCCACCCACCTCCCGAATTGATGACCTACTATACATTCGTGCCTGCACGAATGTTACCAACTTACCGTTAGGCGATTTGGGTAACCGAAATTAACGCTCTCCTACCACCAACCATTTCGATTGTCATGAAAATTATCTTCAGAACAGTTCTTTGGCCCTGAGAAGGGCCGAGTTATGGATGTCTGGTAGGTTTTGTTGTGCTTTTTCTTTTTCCCCAAGGAAGAGGACTTAAGCACGCTCTCCGCGGATGCGCCGGGCCAGCTGGATGTCCTTGGGCATGATGGTAACGCGCTTGGCGTGAATGGCACACAGGTTGGTGTCCTCGAAAAGACCCACCAGGTAAGCCTCAGAGGCTTCCTGCAGAGCCATGACGGCAGACGACTGGAAGCGCAGGTCAGTCTTGAAATCCTGGGCGATCTCACGCACCAGGCGCTGGAAGGGCAGCTTCCTGATGAGTAGCTCGGTGCTCTTCTGGTAACGACGGATCTCACGAAGGGCGACGGTTCCGGGCCTGTAACGATGGGGCTTCTTGACACCACCGGTGGCTGGGGCGGACTTGCGAGCTGCCTTGGTGGCAAGCTGCTTCCGTGGAGCCTTGCCTCCAGTGGACTTGCGGGCAGTCTGTTTAGTACGGGCCATCTCGACGACGAAATAGTAAATACGGGCGGCCTGGTTGTTGTTGTTGTTGTATAGATTGTCGGACCATAGTCCGACACGGGCCTTTGCCTATAGGCGGCCCGTTTGGTGGTTCCGGCTGGAGCTCCAGGAGCAGCCAGACCGGATTGGGATTGGAGGTGGTCCCACCTGCATATTGGAAGGATACTGCAGGTTGCAAGTGTGAGCGGACCCCCGATCAGTGGACGCTTACCACCAACCCCCACTCTTGGACGTGGTCAGTTTCGGAGTGGCGCGCCCCCCGAACTTGGGTCAGCACTTGCTGGGAGAGGATACTTTCTAAGCTATCTGGGTGGTGGGTATCGTGTGATGACCCGGAGTAGGTGGTGAATGTGGTCTGTATGGGCCTTTCGGGTTAGAGTGGCCGCTGGTGTTGTGTGTGTTTCTTGGGAGATTTGAGTTCTGTTTCGGAGGCTTTGTGTGACCTCGCAATCGAGGAGATAGTGTTCAAGTGGGTTGGCTGCTGGCTCCTGACAGTAGGTGCATTCCATGACGTCATTTCCTATCATCTGCCAGGAGCACTTGTACCCTAGTCGTAGTCGGTGAAGGCTGACTTGGGTTTGTCTTGGAGTTTTCTTGTCAGCGAAAGG
This sequence comes from Homarus americanus, assembly GCF_018991925.1. NCBI lineage: Eukaryota > Metazoa > Arthropoda > Malacostraca > Decapoda > Nephropidae > Homarus > Homarus americanus. The sequence goes on along the minus strand of NW_024725090.1, from coordinate 35,601 downwards.
TGGTTCCCCTTTTGTGGCCGCCAGGTACCATTTGGCTGATTGGGAACCAGCGTTGAGTGCATGAAGGAAGCTCTTTTTGATGTGGAGCTTGGTAGTCTTTCTGAGGTGATTTTTGATCTGTTGCACACTTGCTGGAACTTGGATGTGTACGCTACTGGAACGTGTAGCTGCCTTGGCTGCTTCGTCTGCCACGTCGTTTCCTCCGATCCCTACATGACTGGGAATCCAGTGTAAGACGACTGGTCGGTTTTGGCTTTGGAATTCCTGTAGCTGCGCGAGGATCGAGGTGATGATGTGGACGTTGTCTCTTGGTTGACTGTGTTGCAGCGCTGGCATGGCCGATTTCGAGTCCGTGTGAATTATGACGGACTTGTTGTGTTGTGTTGCAGCGTGTTGTAGGGCCTTTGAGATTGCTACCAGTTCTGTTTGTAGGGTGGAGCAGTCGTTGGAAAGTCTCCATTTGAGGGTCTGACCTTGGGTGTAGAAGGCCGCTCCGGATCTGTGATGTTTTGGGTCCACCGAGCCGTCTGTGAAGTATGATGCTGCATCAGCCGGTGTCTCGGTGGCTATGGCTTGGAGAGATATTTTTTGGAGGTCCTCCTTCTGGAGGTTGGCTTTACTGTCGCCGAGGTCGGTGAATTTGAGTGTGGCTGGTGGAGGGCTCCATGGTGGAGGAACAGTGTAACCATTGTCTCGTGTGTCTTGGTTGTTCTTGACGAGTGTTTCTGCTTGCAGGTGTCGGATGACCTCGCTTGCCTCGTGCGACCAGGTGGCCCCTCGCACTCTGTGGTCGAGGTGGAGGGAGGCACTGATTCGAATCTTGGCAGCTGTGGGCTTGTCTGCTCTGCAGATTTTGGCGAGGAGACCGGCTGTCACCTGCTTGACTCGTACTTCCAGGGGTGGTAGCTCGGTTTCCATTTGCAGATTGCAAATTCTGGTCCACATGGGTGCTCCGAGCATGGTCCTGAGAGCATTGTTTTGAATGACTTCTAGCTTAGCTATTTGGTCTTCTCTCAGTCCAATGAGTGCTGGAGCACTGTAATCTACCAGCGATCTGATGGCGGCTGTGTAGTAGGCTTTGAGCACATGAAGGTTTGCTCCTGCGGATTTGCTGGTGAGCGACCTCATTATATTGTGTCTGCTCTTCGTCCTGTGCCTGGGATACTCGAGTTGCGGCTTGAAGGTGAGTTTCTGGTCAAACCAGATTCCAAGACACTGGTGGGCGTTGGTCCAGACTACCGGCGTGTTTTGTATGGAGAGCAACTTGTCTGGTGTGTCTGTGCAGATGGCCATCGCTTTCGACTTGGCTGGATTTATCTTGAGTCCAAGTCTGTTGCACTCCTCTTCTATAAGTTGGAGTGCGTGTTGCGTGTTGGCTAGTCTGTTCGATCCTCTTACTATGAGCTGTAAGTCGTCTGCATAGCATAGGAGCTTGGCTGTTTGTCTGAAGGGAAGTTTGACTAGATTTTCCATCAAGACATTGAACAGCATTGGACTGAGGATGCCTCCTTGTGGGGTTCCGTTTTCGTGGACCCTGTAGCTTGAGGTTGCTCCCTGAAAGCGTACTCGTGCTTCTCTCTGTGTGAGGTAGTTCTGGATCCACCCCAGCAACCTTCCTTTGACGCCTTTTTTAGCGAGCGTAGTTGTAATGGCCAAAGGATTTGCTAGTTCGAAGGCTTTCTCCAGGTCGAGGAAGACCACCAGAGCTGGTTTGTTGTCCACTGTGATGAGTATCTCGGCGATGTTGTTGCCTGTGCCGGTGTTCTCGGTGTAAGCAAAGATGTGAGGGTGTGGGCTGCCTACTTTCCACTTGAGTCGGTTGAGAGCCATTCTTTCTCCGGTCTTCGCTATGCAGCTGAGAAGGGAGATGGGCCTCGGCTTGTCTGGTTCTCTGGGCTTCGGAATGGGCTGTATATCTGCCTTCTTCCATTCCGGTGGGAGTCTTTGTGCTGACCACGAAGCATTGATGGCTTGCAGCAGAGCCTCGTGTCCGGCTGTACCGGCATGAGAGAGCATGGAGTAGGTTATCCTGTCGGCCCCTGGAGCTGTATCCTTGCTTCGTTTTAGCGACTTCTGGAGTTCTTGCTGGTTGAATGGTCTGTCAGTGTCATCTTCACTGTTGCAGGCCTCTTCGATCATCTGGAGTCTGACCTGTCGCAGACGCCGTTGTGTCTCCTCCGCCTGTCTCGGGAGGTTCTTCGTTGCTGCTCGGTCAGAGAACAGTTTTGCAAGTCTCTCGGCTTCCTCTTCTGGGTTGGGATGAGTTGGTGGTGGTGGTGTTGCCTTCCCAGATGCCCTTCGGATCTGGGCCCACATCTTGCCAAGGGTGGTGTGCTCGTTCAGTTCGGCGCACCACTTGAGCCAGCTTGCGTTTTTAATTTCTTCCTTCTCTTCCCTGGTATCCTTGACTATGACTTGCAGGAGATGTCTGTTTGTTGCCGTGGGATTTCTCCTGTAGTTTCTTCGGGCCATGTTCACTCTGTGGTTGAGTTCTTTCACCCTGGGACAGTAGTACCAGTAATCATTGTACTGTCTTGATGTGGGTTTTGTTTTTGGGATAGCCTCTTCTGCCGCTAGGTGAAACGCCTCGACCAATTGGTGGTGGAGGGTTGTCTCATCCGCGGGTGCTGCGCCGGCTGGCTGTGATTTTTCGCGCCACTTAGCCAGGTGTTTCTTGAAGAGTCCCCAGTCTGCCTTTTGAGTGTTGTATCTCCATCTCGGGGGGGGTGGAGTGGGGAGTTTGTTCACCTTGAGCGTTGTTAGGGTGGCGAAGTGGTCACTGGTCAGCGTGGGGTGTATCTGCCAGGAGGCCGACGGCTGTAGTGCACTGGAGACGAAGGTTAGATCTAGCCTTCCTCCCCTGGTGTGGGTGGGCTCTCCGGTGTTCAGGAGGCAGATCTCGGGTGTATCTTGAAAGGTGGTGTATAGGTGTAGGCCGTCTTCATTTGTGGGGCTTGCCGAGCTTAGGAAGGGATGATGTGCGTTGAAATCCCCTCCTATGAGTGTGGCGTGGTCAGCGGCCGAAGCAAATAATTGAGTAACCTCCAGTGAGCCCCTTGGGTTCTTGTAGATGTTGTGAACAGTTAATTCCCGTTCTTGGAGGGTTACTTTGACGGCCTGTGTCTCGATGTTTTCCTCACATGGAAATTGCTGCGTGACATCGGCGGAGGGTATGCTTGACTTGACCAAGATCATACATCCTCTTGTTGACGCCTGCGTGAAATGCCTCCTGTATGTCTTGTACCCGCTGAATTTGAAACAGTGGTGTTCTTGTAGAAGTGTTTCTTGTAGGAGTATGATGTCAAGCTTGTCCTTGGCTGCTGCTTCTTGTAGGAGGTGTTTCTTGTTTTTGATGCCCTGAGCATTCCATGTTAGGATGTTCAGGGTGCTGACGTTTTCCACCACTGTTTCATCGGGGACTTCTGGTGGTCCTCGATGGAGATGTCCAAGTTCGATTCCAACTGAATCAGGTCCATGTCTTCGTGTTCTGTGGTTTTTGCCTTCTGGGCCGTGGTTCGGTTCAGGGGAGTTGAAACGTCCAGTTTCTTTCTGGGAGCTGTCGGTATCTTGGGAGCTGTCGGTATCTTGGGTTCTCTGGTGGCCTTCTTCGGTGTAGAGTGTACCTCGGCTGTCACTCGTGTGAGGACCGGCGTGGCTTCCTCCACTGAGGTGGCTGGAGCTGTGGCGACTTGCCCGAGGACGCTCCCCATGAGTATTTGGAGCTGTGTGGGTTGGATCTTGTGGCCCAGTAGTCCGGCTAGGCCCTCCGCGAAGGTTGTCAGTACCTTGGCTAGGTCTGATACGTGTATCATTCCTTCTGGTGCCTTGGTGTGTGCTTCTTTTGTCTTTCTCGTGGTTGTCGTTCTCTGCTGCTTGGGTGGCTGAGGTGTGGCTGTAGTGAGGCCAGGAAACTGGGCTGCACTTTGGGTGTTGATTGGCTGAGGAGGTTGTCTTTGTTGTTTGGGCCTTTGGGTTCCCCACACGAAGGTACTTGGTGGGGCTGGTGTGTAGGCGGTGGGGGCCGGTCTTGCTGCTGGTCGGTTTGCCTGGACCCTCTTTGTTCTCTCGGAGCATCCAGGATTCCAGGCGTGGTGTTTGCCCCCGCAGTTGGCACACTTGGGGGCAATTTTTTCCCCATTTTTCAGCTTGGTGAGGCAGGACTGTGTGCCGTGCTTCTGTGCGCAGACTGCACAGATTTCCCTGTACGTGCACCTTGTCTGATGGTGCCCGTATTTCTGGCATCTGAAGCATCGCAGGGGCTCTGGGACGAAGGGCCTCACTTCGTAGATCCCCCAGGTTTTGAGGTCTATGGTGCTGGGGGGTGAGCCGTAGTGCGTTATGAGGACTTGTTTCGTGGTGGCCGTCTTGTCGGACAGGGGAGAGCATCTCTCGGCTTTTAGGATCTTCGGGTGGTTCTCCAGGGGTTCGAGAGGTAGTTCCTTTGGGTACCGGAGGACTACTGACTTCATCAGTTTCTGGGCGGGGTCTAGCTTGGTTGAAGTAATGGTGGTGGTGTTTTGTAGGTAAGTGTCGAGGGTGGTGGCGGAGTTCTTGTCTTTGGGGTGAACGATCATCTCCCCCTTTAGGTTGGGCCGCACTGAGAACTTGGCCAGTGGGTTTTGTTTTTCCATCTCTGTGACGGCGGCATATGTTGTTTTTGCGTCCGTTTTCGTGATCCGGAATTTTGGCAGTGTCGTTGGAGGTGAGCTGGTGGTGGTGATGGGTGCCTTGGGGGCTGCTTGACGGCAATCGTTTCCCGAAAAGGCACGTCGGCGTTTCTTATTTTCTACCTTCGTCCAGTTGTCCTCAGTAGCGGTAGCAGTGGTGGTGGTGGTGGAGGTGGTGGTGGTGGTGGAGTTGTTGGAGGTGGTGGCAGAGTTCCTACTTTTCAGGGCTTCGTTGAAGGCGCGTAACTGGTCTGCTTTCTCTGTGCGAAGCCTGTCGTGGTTCGGGTCGTCAGGTTGGCGGTTCAGGCGGGGATCGCGGTTAGGAGGGCGTACGCGCTCCATAACCGGGTTTTTTTTTTTTTTTTTTTTTTTTTTTGATCCTGCCTATTCCGGTTGAGTAAATAGCAAAGGAATTACAGCACTCCCCACTAGCTGGTGGTCGTAGAGTGGTTCCTGAGCTTCTCTCACGGAGCCCCGATTGGGGAAGCCTACTTCCTAGTGTATGTGACTGCTCACTTATAGACGTGAGCTAAGTGTGCCTATTTGGGAAGGATAAGGATGGCTACCCTCTTTCCAGGTGGACCCGCACGATCACGGTTTTCCTGGAAAGACTCGGCTGGGGAGGGTTTTGCTCCGACCCCCTTGCGTGTTCACAATCTCCTGGGAGGGAGGTGAACAGTTACAGGGGGGACCGCAGGACGAATACACTTTTGAGGGTGCAGGTCCCTAGGCCAGAGCGAAAAAGGAAAAATGGTAGTAGAAGGAAAAGAGCTCAAACCACGCCGGGAATATCGCGCTATAACTGCTCTCCAGCTGGAGTGTGGGTCACTCACACCACCAGTGGGGAGGGCAAGCTAATGCTCGATAAACCGAGAACGCCCGTGAGTTGTTGTGGACGATGACAGTCGTGGGTGGTCCGGTCCGGGAAGATGGCCAACAATGGTACAAGGGAGAGGGCGGTCTTCAGAGTTCCGGGTCCAGCAGGAGGTCTTGTTGAGAGGTCTTCTTCGTTCAGGAGCGATGTGATGAGTGGGCGGCCCGGTTGTTGTTGTTGTTGTATAGATTGTCGGACCGTAGTCCGACACGGGCCTTTGCCTATAGGCGGCCCGTTTGGTGGTTCCGGCTGGAGCTCCAGGAGCAGCCAGACCGGATTGGGATTGGAGGTGGTCCCACCTGCAGATTGGAGGGATACTGCAGGTTGCAAGTGTGAGCGGACCCCCGATCAGTGGACGCTTACCACCAGCCCCCACTCTTGGACGTGGTCAGCTTCGGAGTGGCGCGCCCCCTGAACTGGGGTCCGCACTTGCTGGGAGAGGATGCTTTCTAAGCTATCTGGGTGGTGGGTATCGTGTGATGACCCGGAGTAGGTGGTGAATGTGGTCTGTATGGGCCTTTCGGGTTAGAGTGGCCGCTGGTGTTGTGTGTGTTTCTTGGGAGATTTGAGTTCTATTTCGGAGGCTTTGTGTGACCTCGCAATCGAGGAGATAGTGTTCAAGTGGGTTGGCTGCTGGCTCCTGACAGTAGGTGCATTCCACGACGTCATTTCCGATCATCTGCCAGGAGCACTTTTACCCTAGTCGTAGTCGATGAAGGCTGACTTGGGTTTGTCTTGGAGTTTTCTTGTCAGTGAAAGGTGGTTCCCCTTTTGTGGCTGCCAGGTACCATTTGGCTGATTGGGAACCAGCGTTGAGTGCATGAAGGAAGCTCTTTTTGATGTGGAGCTTGGTAGTCTTTCTGAGGTGATTCTTGATCTGTTGCACACTTGCTGGAACTTGGATGTGTACGCTAATAGAACGTGTGGCTGCCTTGGCTGCTTCGTCTGCCACGTCGTTTCCTCCGATCCCTACATGACTGGGAATCCAGTGCAAGACGACTGGTCGGTTTTGGCTTTGGAATTCCTGTAGCTGTGCGAGGATTGAGGTGATGATGTGGACGTTGTCTCTTGGTTGACTGTGTTGCAGCGCCTGCATGGCCGATTTCGAGTCTGTGTGAATTATGACGGACTTGTTGTGTTGTGTTGCAGCGTGTTGTAGGGCCTTTGAGATTGCTACCAGTTCTGTTTGTAGGGTGGAGCAGTCGTTGGAAAGTCTCCATTTGAGGGTCTGACCTTGGGTGTAGAAGGCCGCTCCGGATCTGTGATGTTTTGGGTCCACCGAGCCGTCTGTGAAGTATGATGCTGCATCAGCCGGTGTCTCGGTGGCTATGGCTTGGAGAGATATTTTTTGAGGTCCTCCTTCTGGAGGTTGGCTTTACTGTCGCCGAGGTCGGTGAATTTGAGTGTGGCTGGTGGAGGGCTCCATGGTGGAGGAACAGTGTAACCATTGTCTCGTGTGTCTTGGTTGTTCTTGACGAGTGTTTCTGCTTGCAGGTGTCGGATGACCTCGCTTGCCTCGTGCGACCAGGTGGCCCCTCGCACTCTGTGGTCGAGGTGGAGGGAGGCACTGATTCGAATCTTGGCAGCTGTGGGCTTGTCTGCTCTGCAGATTTTGGCGAGGAGACCGGCTGTCACCTGCTTGACTCGGACTGCCAGGGGTGGTAGTTCGGTTTCCATTTGCAGATTGCAAATTCTGGTCCACATGGGTGCTCCGAGCATGGTCCTGAGAGCATTGTTTTGAATGACTTCTAGCTTAGCTATTTGGTCTTCTCTCAGTCCAATGAGTGCTGGAGCACTGTAATCTACCAGCGATCTGATGGCGGCTGTGTAGTAGGCTTTGAGCACATGAAGGTTTGCTCCTGCGGATTTGCTGGTGAGCGACCTCATTATATTGTGTCTGCTCTTCGTCCTGTGCCTGAGATACTCGAGTTGCGGCTTGAAGGTGAGTTTCTGGTCAAACCAGATTCCAAGACACTGGTGGGCGTTGGTCCAGACTACCGGCGTGTTTTGTATGGAGAGCGTCTTGTCTGGTGTGTCTGTGCAGATGGCCATCGCTTTCGACTTGGCTGGATTTATCTTGAGTCCAAGTCTGTTGCACTCCTCTTCTATAAGTTGGAGTGCGTGTTGCGTGTTGGCTAGTCTGTTCGATCCTCTTACTATAAGCTGTAAGTCGTCTGCATAGCATAGGAGCTTGGCTGTTTGTCTGAAGGGAAGTTTGACTAGATTTTCCATCAGGACGTTGAACAGCATTGGACTGAGGATGCCTCCTTGTGGGGTTCCGTTTTCGTGGACCCTGTAGCTTGAGGTTGCTCCCTGAAAGCGTACTCGTGCTTCTCTCTGTGTGAGGTAGTTCTGGATCCACCCCAGCAACCTTCCTTTGACGCCTTTTTTAGCGAGCGTAGTTGTAATGGCCAAAGGATTTGCTAGTTCGAAGGCTTTCTCCAGGTCGAGGAAGACCACCAGAGCTGGTTTGTTGTCCACTGTGCTGAGTATCTCGGCGATGTTGTTGCCTGTGCCGGTGTTCTCGGTGTAAGCAAAGATGTGAGGGTGTGGGCTGCCTACTTTCCACTTGAGTCGGTTGAGAGCCATTCTTTCTCCGGTCTTCGCTATGCAGCTGAGAAGGGAGATGGGCCTCGGCTTGTCTGGTTCTCTGGGCTTCGGAATGGGCTGTATATCTGCCTTCTTCCATTCCGGTGGGAGTCTTTGTGCTGTCCACGCAGCATTGATGGCTTGCAGCAGAGCCCGGCAGGCGGGCGGGCTTATATACAGACATTCTCCACCTCAGTGGCCACCTCATTGGCCACGAGTGCCGCATGCGTCATCCGCAAGCTACGCCCCACCTCCAAGAGGGAGGGACGGCCTTGGATGAACGATACTACCGCTGCGTCCACAGCACGCCACCTACTCCCACCAAACCGTGGGCGAAGCCACACCAGGACCACCTGTAGTAGCAACCACAACAACATGACTGGACGAGGCAAAGGAGGCAAGGGACTTGGAAAGGGTGGCGCCAAGCGTCATCGTAAGGTGCTTCGTGACAACATCCAGGGTATCACCAAGCCCGCCATTCGTCGTCTAGCTCGGCGTGGAGGTGTTAAACGTATATCCGGCCTCATCTACGAGGAGACCCGCGGCGTCCTCAAGGTGTTTCTGGAGAACGTCATCCGTGACGCCGTCACCTACACCGAGCACGCAAAAAGGAAGACCGTCACCGCCATGGATGTGGTGTATGCCCTGAAACGGCAGGGCCGCACCCTTTATGGTTTTGGTGGTTAATCAACCTGATGGACGGGCGCACACCACCACCACCACCACGACAAACAAATATACGGACCTAATTTTAGGTCCACATTTAAATCGCTAAAGAGTTGGTTAGACACTGAGTAAATCGTTGAAAATATATCCAATAACATGATCCTCTCTAATTCTGGACTTGTGGTATGAGTATAGGTTGTGCGTGAACGTGTTGGAACCACTTCCTAATAATTGTCAGTCAGTCAGTCAACATTCACCTAACCTCCAGGTACCTCACCTAACTTCCTGTAGCGTCACCGAACCTCACGAAATGTAACCCAATGTAGTTTATAATCTATCCTAACATGACATAACATAACCACGCACTATATTACTTCGGTAAGAGTAATGAGTTTTAATACGCAAAGTTGCAGTTATCATTCATGCATACATACATACATACATACATACATAACATGCTAGTGGCAGGGGGGATTGAAGTGAATTTTAGGAGGAGAGAATAGGTGCAGTGGCTAAACAGCGCTTGCGTGAGGGACTTTAAGCAGCAACTCGCCTGGATGCGGCAGGATAGAGTCAGGTCAAGCGTCCGGTGCATGTTGGGTTCCGCCATGGTTTCTCAGTGTTTGGTCGGCTTGATTGTGTGTGTTGTTTTGTTGTTTGGAGGAAATGTCTTGGTATTCTTCTTCTTAGCTTGAAGTTGATTTTCTTCTAACTCTTCTCCTCTTGTTGTTCGTCTTCCTCGTGTCTGCTATCATTCTGTAAAGACTCTATATATGTATGTAGGTATGAGTGAGTAACAGTTGCCGGTTACAGTGATACTTCATATTCGCTGGTGTTGTACTGTATGGCTTCGGTATTTCTTAATATACAAACGGCACCGTTAGGGGATTGAGGTATTTAAAAACCAGCCTACATTACTTATATATAGAAATAAATAATGTGGCTTGGACAATAATGACGACTACTCTCTCCTACCTTCCCCAAACAAGGGCTTTTCGAAAGTATACATTGGACACAAATGACTTAGTACATCATACATTGGTGGTTTAACAAAAGCCCTCATTAGAGAAAGGTGAAGGAGCACACAGTGAACATACAGATTAATGTTTGCACGCGTAGATCATGTAAGGTGAGGTGTTGAACACCAGACACGTGGTGTAGTAACTCCCTCACAGATGGCGTTATGAGGGGCCTGATGATGTAGCAGTTACCTCACAGATGGTGTTATGAGGAACTTCACATGATGATGCTGTAGCAAAACATTCACTACGTGGTGTCGTAGCATCTTGGGGACACCACGTGGTCGACATGACTCACTCATTCAAGTGGGTGAGGTGTGGTCCCAGGCCTCTCTATCGTGGAGTCTCAGGGGAAGTATAACCGGGTACCTGGGACCTCACTGTGTGAAGCTGGTTAGCTAGCTTGGGTAAGACTCAACTGCCGAGTTGTTTTTCACTGAGTTAAGCACTGTTCACCACTATTCATCACTGGTTCCATTCCTTTGCCAAATGAGATAGTACCTTATGGCAAGAACTTGTTGATAGTCCGGTGGGGAGGAGGGTTCAGGGGAGTGAGTTGGTATGGACCAACATATAATTAATATTAATAATAATAATAATAATTAACGGTTTATTGAAAGAGCTTGGCAGCCAGAAGGCTGAAAATATACAGTTACATATTTGGGGAATGGGTTACGAATTACAAATAATATACAAGTAACATGCGTGACACAAATAAGACATATAATAACTAGCTGGGGAAAAGCTCAAACTACAGTTCATTTCAACATAGTGACAGTGCAAGGAGTAGTGTTTACTGGGAGTGAGTACACTGATTTATTACAAGTTATCGATAATTTTTACAATGGTTGGGACTGGGCTGTTCTTATAGCGATCAGTTCGTGCACGTATGGGCTGGATGCGGTTGTGGTGTCGAAGAGCAATTCTCGGACTAGGGATCTCAGATGGTAGTAGGAGCCGGTGTAGAAGCTTCTTACCAACTTGGCAGATGAGGTCGTGGTGATGGTCAGTGAGAGTCTAAAGGGTCGGTCAGTGTGTTGAGCGCTTCTTGATATGTGGAGTAGGAAGGGGAGAGAATAATCTTGCATGGCCTCTTTTGCACTTTTTCTAGGTGTTTACGTTGTGTGGCATTTAGGGAGGAAGACCAGGTGAGCTTGGGAAGTATGAATGTTGTGTAAACACTGAGGAGCTCGTGTGCAGGAACACCGAGGGACTTGAGTCGGAGTAGGAGGTGGAGACGGAAACTGGAGGATTTGATAACTTCACTGACGTGTGGTTTCTAATTTAGTTTGTTGTCTATGGTGACGCCGAGGAGCTTCGTGGAATCTAAAACCTGGAGTGTGTTCGGACCTAGAGTAATGGAAGGAGGTGGGACAATGTCGGAGGAGAGGTTGATGTGCATAACCATGGTTGTTGGTGGCCCAGTTTTGGAGACTGTTCAATAAATCATGAAGGGCGGTATAGTTTGGAGCAGAATTGTTGACGCTGATCCCAATGGTGGAGTCGTCGACATATTTCCAGCGAGCAGGGGTTTCTCTTAGGGCATCATTGATGAGCATAAGGAAGCAGAGTGGTCCCATCTTGGAGCCTTGGGGGACGCCACAGGTGAGTGACTGAAAGGTGGAGACAGCCAGCCCCTCGGAAGCGTACACCTTGGCGTCGGTCACTGAGGAAGTCTGTAAGCCATGGTATAATAAGACTTCTCCGAAGCCCGAGGTCAATAGCTTTGTTGATGATTATATTGTGGTCGACTAGGTCGAACGCTTTAGTGAAATCAATGAAGGCGACAGCTACAGACGTTTTTCGTTTCTCGAGATGGCGGTATATGTAATCGAGAAAGCTGACAAGACAGTCAGTCAGTGGTGGAGGAAGTTTTCAGGTTGCCAAATTGCTGAGGGTCTACTACGACTCCTGCAATATCAGCAAAAGCCAAGCCAGTCGAACACAAAACTTTCACAGATTAGGCTGGGTATTGGGGTGATTGCAATAGGTCGTAGCTGATTTAAGGATTGTGGGTTGGTTGACTTGGGCACTGGTGATACATAAGAGGTCTTCCAGTCAGCTGGGCATCTGGCTTGACTGAGAGAAGCATTGATGATGGAGCATAGGGGTTTAGCAAGCTCCGGGGAGAAGTCCTTGAAGCGTTTCATTGGTAAGTCAATGGGGGTGGTAGAGCGTTTTAATTTTAGTTTGTCCAGGCGTTTTGCTATTTCAAATACTTCTACTAAGTCAGTGGGAAGGGGGGGCTGGTAGGTAAGCAGGGAGAGTGGTTGTGTCAAGCCGGGGGAGCGTCTGGCATATAGTAGCGAAGTGTGTGTGTGTGTGTGTGTGTGTGTGTGTGTGTGTGTGTATACTACTGTACTTTTTAGATCCTCCTACGCAACCTAACCTATTATAGTTAAGTATAGTAGGCTATACACTATTTTGTTTGTATGTGTTATAAAATGAAATTGCATGTTATTATTTTTAATATTATTATTATTAATATTATTATTATTATTAGTAGTAGTAGTAGTATTATTATTATTATTATTGTTATTATTATTACATGCTAATATAATACTAAGTTGCCCGCCAGATTTCCTCAGAGATGGGAGGAGCACATTGGTGGCGGTGTTGTTTATACTCCGCCCGATTACTGATTCCTATTCACCGAGCCAGAGCTGGCGGGCGGCGTGTTATGTGCCACGTTTTGTTTCCCATTGGGCGTACCGCTCAGCTGGGGAGTAGGAGATTTCATAAAAAACAAGTTTGAGTGGAGAGCACACCTTTTCCTTCACATACAGTTATCTTATACCATCTACTAGTATAATAGTTTGCACAAAAATACTCTACACTCTTTCTAGGTTATTGTTATGGTTTTTTGATTTCTCATCAGATTGTGCATTCAACTAATATACACTATTAGTGTGTTTATTATTATGTTTTTATAGTATTATTTCGTATAATATTGGGTAACACAATTAGAGTCACTAGTATATAGTATATTTTCGGGGTTTATAGCAGTTTGTGGTCTAATAGTATCATGCTTTATGAGTGGTGTTCTATGTAGTGATGGATGATTAGGCAATAAAATATGCTTTGGGTGTTTATAGCAGTTTGTGGTCTACTAGTATCATGCTTTATGGGTGGTGTTCTATGTAGTGATGATTAGGCCATAAAATATGCTTTTGGTTTATTGCTAACAAAATATACTTTGCTCTACCGCTGGAGTGCAAAACATGGTGAAACTTACATACACCGTTAATAAAGTATTGGTGGAAGAAGAAGAAGAAGTAAGAGGAAGAATTGTGGAGGGAATGAACAGTGAGACAATGTAAAGCCTCCAGGATGGCGGCAGCGTTTCTGTTATTAATATATAATAAGACAATAGGAAAATATGTTGTTGTCTCTACCTGTATTATTACCTTTGCGATAGCATGGTTCAATTTTTGGAGGACAGAGGAAGGAGCAGGAGGTTAGGAAGGGAGAGATAGTGTCTGTGATCCTCGGGTCACCACTCCTCGGATTGTGTCAGTTCAAGTTTAGAAGCTCCAACAACTTTCCCTGAATACAAATTGGCAACGTTTCGATTTACAACAGGTACCTACTTACTGCTACAGTAGGTAGGTGAACAGGGACCAAGGGGGCTAGGAAGAGTGTCCAAACAACTTGCCTGTGTGATGTAGTCGTGGCCAGAATTAGGTTAGGATACAGACACATCTGGCTAGTTAGTAACGCTGTACCCATACCGGAACACTCAGCATGTAAACTTGGTGATACACCTTTAAAGCACTACTATATTATTGAATGGGACACTGTCAAAGACTTCAGGCCACCTCACTTATTGTATCTTGAACTATGTCATTACTTCATTGAGGACATTACATTCTTGCTCTTTATCCCAAATTGGCTAGCCCACACTGGTAAATGTGTACTGTACTGTCACTGAATCTGATGTATTTCTTTGTGTATGAACCTGACTGAAAATAAGGTCGCCTCCCTGGCTGCTGCTGCTTCTGCTTCTGCTTCTGCTTCTGCGCCCTTCTAAGTCCCGTTTAAGTCCCCCACCCCAGGCCCCCGCAGTACCCCTTCACATCTACACCATTCAAAAACATTTTCACTCAATTTCCACAATACTATGCTAATTACACGTAAAATAGAGTGTTATCCTGCAAAACGTTGATGTCGTATATTTCTCTCTTTAAGTGATATCCTGTGGCTCCGAAAGGAGCCTGTTTGGTTAGGTTGTCTTGTGTGAACGAACCTTGGGTTCTTATTTCTTCTCTGTCTTCTTGGGGAGGAGCACAGCTTGGATGTTAGGAAGGACACCCCCTTGGGCAATGGTGACTCCAGATAGGAGCTTGTTCAGCTCCTCGTCATTGCGAATGGCAAGCTGAAGATGACGCGGGATAATGCGGGTCTTCTTGTTGTCGCGGGCGGCGTTACCGGCCAGCTCGAGCACTTCTGCTGCCAGGTACTCCATGACGGCTGCAAGGTACACCGGGGCACCTGCACCAACACGCTCAGCATAGTTGCCTACAAGAGACGGTGGGATCCTACCCACGGGAACCGAGTCCGCCCTGCTAGAACGGGACTTTGACTTGCCCCTTCACCTTGCCTCCCCTTGCCGCTGGGCCCTGACATGTTGCTGCTGCTGCTTTTCGTGATAGGAGCAAATTTCCGCCCGCCACCTTGGTGTTTTATACCAAGCTCAGGATCAGGCCAGGTGGCCGTCTCGCGGACCCAACCAATGTAAGAGAGCCGTAGCTGCAGCCAGTCTGATCCTGAGCGGCCCGCTCGGTATATAAGGAAAAGTTAGTCGGGCCAGTTAATTCTCACCAAGGCTAATGAAAGTAACTGGTGCCGCCATGCCTCCCAAAACTTCCGGTACGCCAAGAAGGCTGGAAAGGCCCAGAAGGCCATTGCCAAGGGTGACAAGAAGAAGAAGCGCAGGAGGAAGGAAAGCTACAGCATCTACATCTACAAGGTACTGAAGCAAGTGCACCCCGACACAGGACTCTCCTCCAAAGCTATGTCCATCATGAACTCTTTCGTGAACGACATCTTCGAGCGCATCGCTGCCGAGGCTTCCCGCCTGGCGCACTACAACAAACGCTCCACCATTACAAGTCGGGAAATCCAGACAGCTGTCCGACTCTTGCTGCCCGGTGAACTGGCCAAGCATGCCGTGTCTGAGGGCACCAAGGCTGTCACCAAGTACACCTCTTCCAAGTAAGAGGTTACTTGTGCACAACAAACACGCCATCCCACTACTACAACTTAATCGGCTCCATCGGAGCCACAGTTACATGTTAAAGAGACAGTTACCTACAGTGATATATTGAGAGGGAAATAAAAAAAAAAAAAAATTATAATAATCTGCATTCTCTATTGGCGTAGAAACCGGACTAAATCGAAACATAATAAATAAATAAATAAATTCTGCGTGGAGTACTTTTACACCCACTGCAAAGTGACATACATGGAGTGTGTTTGGGCTTCATTTCATGTTTGCAGCACGCCTATTTCATGTAAACAATTTATTTTATTTTATTGTATTTTATTGTATTTTCTTTTATTTTATTGTATTTTCTTTTATTTTATTTATTTATTTACTTACTTATTCTTTATACATTTATTTGTTACTAGCTCTTGTTTGTTGCACCCACCCACCTCCCGAATTGATGACCTACTATACATTCGTGCCTGCACGAATGTTACCAACTTACCGTTAGGCGATTTGGGTAACCGAAATTAACGCTCTCCTACCACCAACCATTTCGATTGTCATGAAAATTATCTTCAGAACAGTTCTTTGGCCCTGAGAAGGGCCGAGTTATAGATGTCTGGTAGGTTTTGTTGTGCTTTTTCTTTTTCCCCAAGGAAGAGGACTTAAGCACGCTCTCCGCGGATGCGCCGGGCCAGCTGGATGTCCTTGGGCATGATGGTAACGCGCTTGGCGTGAATGGCACACAGGTTGGTGTCCTCGAAAAGACCCACCAGGTAAGCCTCAGAGGCTTCCTGCAGAGCCATGAAGGCAGACGACTGGAAGCGCAGGTCAGTCTTGAAATCCTGGGCGATCTCACGCACCAGGCGCTGGAAGGGCAGCTTCCTGATGAGTAGCTCTGTGCTCTTCTGGTAACGACGGATCTCACGAAGGGCGACGGTTCCGGGCCTGTAACGATGGGGCTTCTTGACACCACCGGTGGCTGGGGCGGACTTGCGAGCTGCCTTGGTGGCAAGCTGCTTCCGTGGAGCCTTGCCTCCAGTGGACTTGCGGGCAGTCTGTTTAGTACGGGCCATCTCGACGACGAAATAGTTAATACGGGCGGCCTGGCAGGCGGGCGGGCTTATATACAGACATTCTCCACCTCAGTGGCCACCTCATTGGCCACGAGTGCCGCATGCGTCATCCGCAAGCTACGCCCCACCTCCAAGAGGGAGGGACGGCCTTGGATGAACGATACTACCGCTGCGTCCACAGCACGCCACCTACTCCCACCAAACCGTGGGCGAAGCCACACCAGGACCACCTGTAGTAGCAACCACAACAACATGACTGGACGAGGCAAAGGAGGCAAGGGACTTGGAAAGGGTGGCGCCAAGCGTCATCGTAAGGTGCTTCGTGACAACATCCAGGGTATCACCAAGCCCGCCATTCGCCGTCTAGCTCGGCGTGGAGGTGTTAAACGTATATCCGCCTCTATCTACGAGGACTCCGGCGGGCGTCTCAAGGTGTTTGCACGCCATCCGTGACGCCGCCACCTACACCGAGCACGCAAAAGGAAGACCGTCACCGCCATGGATGTGGTGTGGCGTTCTGAAACGGCAAAGGCCGCGACTTTATGGTTTTTGGTGGTTAATCAACCTGATGGACGGGCGCACACCACCACCACCACCACGACAAACAAATATACGGACCTAATTTTAGGTCCACATTTAAATCGCTAAAGAGTTGGTTAGACACTGAGTAAATCGTTGAAAATATATCCAATAACATGATCCTCTCTAATTCTGGACTTGTGGTATGAGTATAGGTTGTGCGTGAACGTGTTGGAACCACTTCCTAGTAATTGTCAGTCAGTCAGTCAGTCAACATTCACCTAACCTCCAGGTACCTCACCTAACTTCCTGTAGCGTCACCGAACCTCACGAAATGTAACCCAATGTAGTTTATAATCTATCCTAACATGACATAACATAACCACGCACTATATTACTTCGGTAAGAGTAATGAGTTTTAATACGCAAAGTTGCAGTTATCATTCATGCATACATACATACATACATACATACATAACATGCTAGTGGCAGGGGGGATTGAAGTGAATTTTAGGAGGAGAGAATAGGTGCAGTGGCTAAACAGCGCTTGCGTGAGGGACTTTAAGCAGCAACTCGCCTGGATGCGGCAGGATAGAGTCAGGTCAAGCGTCCGGTGCATGTTGGGTTCCGCCATGGTTTCTCAGTGTTTGGTCGGCTTGATTGTGTGTGTTGTTTTGTTGTTTGGAGGAAATGTCTTGGTATTCTTCTTCTTAGCTTGAAGTTGATTTTCTTCTAACTCTTCTCCTCTTGTTGTTCGTCTTCCTCGTGTCTGCTATCATTCTGTAAAGACTCTATATATGTATGTAGGTATGAGTGAGTAACAGTTGCCGGTTACAGTGATACATCATATTGGCTGGTGTTGTACTGTATGGCTTCGGTATTTCTTAATATACAAACGGCACCGTTAGGGGATTGAGGTATTTAAAAACCAGCCTACATTACTTATATATAGAAATAAATAATGTGGCTTGGACACACGACGACTACTCTCTCTCCTACCTTCCCAAACAAGGGCTTTTCGAAAAAGTACATTGGACACAAACACTCAGTACATACATTGGTGGTTTAACAAAAGCCCTCATTAGAGATAGGTGAAGCGGTTACCACAGTGAACATACAGATTAATGTTTGCACGCCAGAGATCATGGCGAGGTGTTGAACACCAGACACGTGGTGTAGCACCCTCACAGATGGCGCGTTATGAGGGCCTGATGATGTAGCAGTTACCTCACAGATGGTGTTATGAGGAACTTCACATGATGATGCTCTAGCAAAACATTCACTACGTGGTGTCGTAGCATCTTGGGGACACCACGTGGTCCACATGACTCACTCATTCAAGTGGGTGAGGTGTGGTCCCAGGCCTCTCTATCGTGGAGTCTCAGGGGAAGTATAACCGGGTACCTGGGACCTCACTGTGTGAAGGTGGTTAGCTAGCTTGGGTAAGACTCAACTGCCGAGTTGTTTTTCACTGAGTTAAGCACTGTTCACCACTATTCATCACTGGTTCCATTCCTTTGCCAAATGAGGTAGTACCTTATGGCAAGCACTTGTTGATAGTCCGGTGGGGAGGAGGGTTCAGGGGAGTGAGTTGGTATGGACCAACATATAAATAATAATAATAATAATAATAATAATTAACGGTTTATTGAAAGAGCTTGGCAGCCAGAAGGCTGAAAATATACAGTTACATATTTGGGGAATGGGTTACGAATTACAAATAATATACAAGTAACATGCGTGACACAAATAAGACATATAATAACTAGCTGGGGAAAAGCTCAAACTACAGTTCATTTCAACATAGTGACAGTGCAAGGAGTAGTGTTTACTGGGAGTGAGTACACTGATTTATTACAAGTTATCGATAATTTTTACAATGGTTGGGACTGGGCTGTTCTTACAGAGATCAGTTCGTGCACGTATGGGCTGGATGCGGTTGTGGTGTCGAAGAGCAATTCTCGGACTAGGGATCTCAGGTGGTAGTAGGAGCCGGTGTCGGGGATGGTGTAGAAGCTTCTTACCAAATTTGCAGATGAGGTCGTGGTGATGGTCAGTGAGAGTCTAAAGTGTCGGTCAGTGTGTTGAGCGCTTCTTGATATGTGGAGTAGGAAGGGTAGAGAATAATCTTGCATGGCCCTTTGCACTTTTCTTAGGTGTTTACGTTGTGTGGCATTTAGGAGGAAGACCAGGTGAGCTTGGGAAGTATGAATGTTGTGTAAACACTGAGGAGCCTGTGCAGTGAACACCGAGGACTTGACGTGGAGTAGGAGGTGGGAGACGGAAACTGGAGTGATTTGATAACTTCACTGACGTGTGGTTTCTAATTTAGTTTGTTGTCTATGGTGACGCCGAGGAGCTTCGTGGAATCTAAAACCTGGAGTGTGTTCGGACCTAGAGTAATGGAAGGAGGTGGGACAATGTCGGAGGAGAGGTTGATGTGCATAACCATGGTTGTTGGTGGCCCAGTTTTGGAGACTGTTCAATAAATCATGAAGGGCGGTATAGTTTGGAGCAGAATTGTTGACGCTGATCCCAATGGTGGAGTCGTCGACATATTTCCAGCGAGCAGGGGTTTCTCTTAGGGCATCATTGATGAGCATAAGGAAGCAGAGTGGTCCCATCTTGGTGCCTTGGGGGACGCCACAGGTGAGTGACTGAAAGGTGGAGACAGCCAGCCCCTCGGAAGCGTACAGCTTGGCGTCGGTCACTGAGGAAGTCTGTAAGCCCTGGTATAATAAGACTTCTCCGAAGCCCGAGGTCAATAGCTTAGTTGATGATTATATTGTGGTCGACTAGGTCGAACGCTTTAGTGAAATCAATGAAGGCGACAGCTACAGACGTTTTTCGTTTCTCGAGATGGCGGTATATGTAATCGAGAAAGCTGACAAGACAGTCAGTCAGTCAGTGGTGGAGGAAGTTTTCATGTTGCCAAATTGCTGAGGGTCTACTACGACTACTGCAATATCAGCAAAAGCCCAGCCAGTCGAACACAAAACTTTCACAGATTAGGCTGGGTATTGGGGTGATTGCAATAGGTCGTAGCTGATTTAAGGATTGTGGGTTGGTTGACTTGGGCACTGGTGATACATAAGAGGTCTTCCAGTCAGCTGGGCATCTGGCTTGACTGAGAGAAGCATTGATGATGGAGCATAGGGGTTTAGCAAGCTCCGGGGAGAACTCCTTGAAGTGTTTCATTGGTAAGTCAATGGGGGTGGTAGAGCGTTTTAATTTTAGTTTGTCCAGGCGTTTTGCTATTTCAAATACTTCTACTAAGTCAGTGGGAAGGGGGGGCTGCTGGTAGGTAAGCAGGGAGAGTGGTTGTGTCAAGCCGGGGGAGCGTCTGGCATATAGTAGCGAAGTGTGTGTGTGTGTGTGTGTGTGTGTGTGTGTGTATACTACTGTACTTTTTAGATCCTCCTACGCAACCTAACCTATTATAGTTAAGTATAGTAGGCTATACACTATTTTGTTTGTATGTGTTATAAAATGAAATTGCATGTTATTATTATTAATATTATTATTATTAATATTATTATTATTATTAGTAGTAGTAGTATTATTATTATTATTATTATTGTTATTATTATTACATGCTAATATAATACTAAGTTGCCCGCCAGATTTCCTCAGAGATGGGAGGAGCACATTGGCGGTGGTGTTGTTTATACTCCGCCCGATTACTGATTCCTATTCACCGAGCCAGAGCTGGCGGGCGGCGTGTTATGTGCCACGTTTTGTTTCCCATTGGGCGTACCGCTCAGCTGGGGAGTAGGAGATTTCATAAAAAGAAAGTTTGAGTGGAGAGCACACCTTTTCCTTCACATACAGTTATCTTAGACCATCTACTAGTATAATAGTTTGCACAAAAATACTCTACACTCTTTCTAGGTTATTGTTATGTTTTTTTTTTTTTTTTTGATTTCTCATCAGATTGTGCATTCAACTAATATACACTATTAGTGTGTTTATTATTATGTTTTATAGTATTATTTCGTATAATATTGGGTAACACAATTAGAGTCACTAGTATAGTATATTTTCGGGGTTTATAGCAGTTTGTGGTCTAATAGTATCATGCTTTATGAGTGGTGTTCTATGTAGTGATGGATGATTAGGCAATAAAATATGCTTTGGGTGTTTATAGCAGTTTGTGGTCTACTAGTATCATGCTTTATGGGTGGTGTTCTATGTAGTGATGATTAGGCCATAAAATATGCTTTTGGTTTATTGCTAACAAAATATACTTTGCTCTACCGCTGGAGTGCAAAACATGGTGAAACTTACATACACCGTTAATAAAGTATTGGTGGAAGAAGAAGAAGAAGTAAGAGGAAGAATTGTGGAGGGAATGAACAGTGAGACAATGTAAAGCCTCCGGGATGGCGGCAGCGTTTCTGTTATTAATATATAATAAGACAATAGGAAAATATGTTGTTGTCTCTACCTGTATTATTACCTTTGCGATAGCATGGTTCAATTTTGGGAGGACATAGGAAGGAGCAGGAGGTTAGGAAGGAGCAGGAGGTTAGGAAGGGATTGGTAGTGGGAGAGATAGTGTCTGTGATCCTCGGGTCACCACTCCTCGGATTGTGTCAGTTCAAGTTTAGAAGCTCCAACAACTTTCCCTGAATACGAATTGGCAACCTTTCGATTTACAACAGGTACCTACTTACTGCTACAGTAGGTAGGGGAACAGGGACCAAGGGGGCTAGGAAGAGTGTCCAAACAACTTGCTCCTGCCTGCCTGTGTGATGTAGTCGTGGCCAGAATTAGGTTAGGATACAGACACATCTGGCTAGTTAGTAACGCTGTACCCATACCGGAACACTCAGCATGTAAACTTGGTGATACACCTTTAAAGCACTACTATATTATTGAATGGGACACTGTCAAAGACTTCAGGCCACCTCACTTATTGTATCTTGAACTATGTCATTACTTCATTGAGGACATTACATTCTTGCTCTTTATCCCAAATTGGCTAGCTAGCCCACACTGATTAGTCTACAATTACAATATGACTCCAATGTATGCTGCTGGTAAATGTGTACTGTCAATGAACCAGAGTGAAAATAAGGTCGCCTCCCTTGCTGCTGCTGCTGCTGCTTCTGCTTCTGCTTCTGCTTCTGCGCCCTTCTAAGTCCCGTTTAAGTCCCCCACCCCAGGCCCCCACAACCGCCCTTCACATCTACACCATTCAAAATCAATTTCACTCAATTTGCACAGAGTGTTATCCTGCAAAACGTTGATGTCGTATATTTCTCTCTTTAAGTGATATCCTGTGGCTCCGAAAGGAGCCTGTTTGGTTAGGTTGTCTTGTGTGAACGAACCTTGGGTTCTTATTTCTTCTCTGTCGTCTTGGGGAGGAGCACAGCTTGGATGTTAGGAAGGACACCCCCTTGGGCAATGGTGACTCCAGATAGGAGCTTGTTCAGCTCCTCGTCATTGCGAATGGCAAGCTGAAGATGACGCGGGATAATGCGGGTCTTCTTGTTGTCGCGGGCGGCGTTACCGGCCAGCTCGAGCACTTCTGCTGCCAGGTACTCCATGACGGCTGCAAGGTACACAGGGGCACCTGCACCAACACGCTCAGCATAGTTGCCTTTACGCAAGAGACGGTGGATCCTACCCACGGGGAACTGGAGTCCGGCCCTGCTAGAACGGGACTTTGACTTGCCCTTCACCTTGCCTCCCTTGCCGCGTCCTGACATGTTGCTGCTGCTGCTTTTCGCGATAGGAGTTAAATTTCCGCCCGCCACCTTGGTCTTTTATACCAAGCTCAGGATCAGGCCAGGTGGCCGTCTCGCGGACCCAACCAATGTAAGAGAGCCGTAGCTGCAGCCAGTCTGATCCTGAGCGGCCCGCTCGGTATATAAGGAAAAGTTAGTCGGGCCAGTTTTCAATTCTCTCGCTCCGCGCCACGAGTAACTGTGCCGCCATGCCTCCCAAACCTTCCGGAAAGGCTGCCAAGAAGGCTGGAAAGGCCCAGAAGGCCATTGCCAAGGGTGACAAGAAGAAGAAGCGCAGGAGGAAGGAAAGCTACAGCATCTACATCTACAAGGTACTGAAGCAAGTGCACCCCGACACAGGAGTCTCCTCCAAAGCTATGTCCATCATGAACTCTTTCGTGAACGACATCTTCGAGCGCATCGCTGCCGAGGCTTCCCGCCTGGCGCACTCCAACAAACGCTCCACCATTACAAGTCGGGAAATCCAGACAGCTGTCCGACTCTTGCTGCCCGGTGAACTGGCCAAGCATGCCGTGTCTGAGGGCACCAAGGCTGTCACCAAGTACACCTCTTCCAAGTAAGAGGTTACTTGTGCACAACAAACACGCCATCCCACTACTACAACTTAATATTGATATATTGAGAGGGAAATAAATAAAAAAAAAATTATAATAATCTGCATTCTCTATTGGCGTAGAAACCGGACTAAATCGAAACATAATAAATAAATAAATAAATTCTGCGTGGAGTAGTTGTACACCCACTGCAAAGTGACATACATGGAGTGTGTTTGGGCGTCATTTCTTGTTTGCAGCACGCCTATTTCATGTAAACCATTTTTTTTATTTTTTTTTATTGTATGTTCTTTTATTTTATTTATTTATTTACTTACTTATTCTTTATATATTTATTTGTTACTAGCTCTTGTTTGTTGCACCCACCCACCTCCCGAATTGATGACCTACTATACATTCGTGCCTGCACGACTGTTACCAACTTACCGTTAGGCGATTTGGGTTACCGAAATTAACGCTCTCCTACCACCAACCATTTCGATTGTCATGAAAATTATCTTCAGAACATTTCTTTGGCCCTGAGAAGGGCCGAGTTATAGATGTCTGGTAGGTTTTGTTGTGCTTTTTCTTTTTCCCCAAGGAAGAGGACTTAAGCACGCTCTCCGCGGATGCGCCGGGCCAGCTGGATGTCCTTGGGCATGATGGTAACGCGCTTGGCGTGAATGGCACATAGGTTGGTGTCCTCGAAAAGACCCACCAGGTAAGCCTCAGAGGCTTCCTGCAGAGCCATGACGGCAGACGACTGGAAGCGCAGGTCAGTCTTGAAATCCTGGGCGATCTCACGCACCAGGCGCTGGAAGGGCAGCTTCCTGATGAGTAGCTCTGTGCTCTTCTGGTAACGACGGATCTCACGAAGGGCGACGGTTCCGGGCCTGTAACGATGGGGCTTCTTGACACCACCGGTGGCTGGGCGGACTTGCGAGCTGCCTTGGTGGCAAGCTGCTTCCGTGGAGCCTTGCCTCCAGTGGACTTGCGGGCAGTCTGTTTAGTACGGGCCATCTCGACGACGAAATAGTAAATACGGGCGGCCTGGTTGTTGTTGTTGTATAGATTGTCGGACCGTAGTCCGACACGGGCCTTTGCCTATAGGCGGCCCGTTTGGTGGTTCCGGCTGGAGCTCCAGGAGCAGCCAGACCGGATTGGGATTGGAGGTGGTCCCACCTGCAGATTGGAAGGATACTGCAGGTTGCAAGTGTGAGCGGACCCCCGATCAGTGGACGCTTACCACCAACCCCCACTCTTGGACGTGGTCAGTTTCGGAGTGGCGCGCCCCCCGAACTGGGGTCCGCACTTGCTGGGAGAGGATGCTTTCTAAGCTATCTGGGTGGTGGGTATCGTGTGATGACCCGGAGTAGGTTAGAGTGGCCGCTGGTGTTGTGTGTGTTTCTTGGGAGATTTGAGTTCTGTTTCGGAGGCTTTGTGTGACCTCGCAATCGAGGAGATAGTGTTCAAATGGGTTGGCTGCTGGCTCCTGACAGTCGGTGCATTCCATGACGTCATTTCCGATCATCTGCCAGGAGCACTTGTACCCTAGTCGTAGTCGATGAAGGCTGACTTGGGTTTGTCTTGGAGTTTTCTTGTCAGCGAAAGGTGGTTCCCCTTTTGTGGCCGCCAGGTACCATTTGGCTGATTGAGAACCAGCGTTGAGTGCATGAAGGAAGCTCTTTTTGATGTGGAGCTTGGTAGTCTTTCTGAGGTGATTCTTGATCTGTTGCACACTTGCTGGAACTTGGATGTGTACGCTACTGGAACGTGTAGCTGCCTTGGCTGCTTCGTCTGCCACGTCGTTTCCTCCGATCCCTACATGACTGGGAATCCAGTGTAAGACGACTGGTCGGTTTTGGCTTTGGAATTCCTGTAGCTGCGCGAGGATCGAGGTGATGATGTGGACGTTGTCTCTTGGTTGACTGTGTTGCAGCGCTTGCATGGCCGATTTCGAGTCCGTGTGAATTATGACGGACTTGTTGTGTTGTGTTGCAGCGTGTTGTAGGGCCTTTGAGATTGCTACCAGTTCTGTTTGTAGGGTGGAGCAGTCGTTGGAAAGTCTCCATTTGAGGGTCTGACCTTGGGTGTAGAAGGCCGCTCCGGATCTGTGATGTTTTGGGTCCACCGAGCCGTCTGTGAAGTATGATGCTGCATCAACCGGTGTCTCGGTGGCTATGGCTTGGAGAGATATTTTTTTGAGGTCCTCCTTCTGGAGGTTGGCTTTACTATCGCCGAGGTCGGTGAATTTGAGTGTGGCTGGTGGAGGGCTCCATGGTGGAGGAACAGTGTAACCATTGTCTCGTGTGTCTTGGTTGTTCTTGACGAGTGTTTCTGCTTGCAGGTGTCGGATGACCTCGCTTGCCTCGTGCGACCAGGTGGCCCCTCGCACTCTGTGGTCGAGGTGGAGGGAGGCACTGATTCGAATCTTGGCAGCTGTGGGCTTGTCTGCTCTGCAGATTTTGGCGAGGAGACCGGCTGTCACCTGCTTGACTCGTATTGCCAGGGGTGGTAGCTCGGTTTCCATTTGCAGATTGCAAATTCTGGTCCACATGGGTGCTCCGAGCATGGTCCTGAGAGCATTGTTTTGAATGACTTCTAGCTTAGCTATTTGGTCTTCTCTCAGTCCAATGAGTGCTTGAGCACTGTAATCTACCAGCGATCTGATGGCGGCTGTGTAGTAGGCTTTGAGCACATGAAGGTTTGCTCCTGCGGATTTGCTGGTGAGCGACCTCATTATATTGTGTCTGCTCTTCGTCCTGTGCCTGAGATACTCGAGTTGCGGCTTGAAGGTGAGTTTCTGGTCAAACCAGATTCCAAGACACTGGTGGGCGTTGGTCCAGACTACCGGCGTGTTTTGTATGGAGAGCAACTTGTCTGGTGTGTTTGTGCAGATGGCCATCGCTTTCGACTTGGCTGGATTTATCTTGAGTACAAGTCTGTTGCACTCCTCTTCTATAAGTTGGAGTGCGTGTTGCGTGTTGGCTAGTCTGTTCGATCCTCTTACTATAAGCTGTAAGTCGTCTGCATAGCATAGGAGCTTGGCTGTTTGTCTGAAGGGAAGTTTGACTAGATTTTCCATCAGGACATTGAACAGCATTGGACTGAGGATGCCTCCTTGTGGGGTTCCGTTTTCATGGACCCTGTAGCTTGAGGTTGCTCCCTGAAAGCGTACTCGTGCTTCTCTCTGTGTGAGGTAGTTCTGGATCCACCCCAGCAACCTTCCTTTGACGCCTTTTTTAGCGAGCGTAGTTGTAATGGCCAAAGGATTTGCTAGTTCGAAGGCTTTCTCCAGGTCGAGGAAGACCACCAGAGCTGGTTTGTTGTCCACTGTGCTGAGTATCTCGGCGATGTTGTTGCCTGTGCCGGCGTTCTCGGTGTAAGCAAAGATGTGAGGGTGTGGGCTGCCTACTTTCCATTTGAGTCGGTTGAGAGCCATTCTTTCTCCGGTCTTCGCTATGCAGCTGAGAAGGGAGATGGGCCTCGGCTTGTCTGGTTCTCTGGGCTTCGGAATGGGCTGTATATCTGCCTTCTTCCATTCCGGTGGGAGTCTTTGTGCTGTCCACGAAGCATTGATGGCTTGCAGCAGAGCCTCGTGTCCGGCTGTACCGGCATGAGAGAGCATGGAGTAGGTTATCCTGTCGGTCCCTGGAGCTGTATCCTTGCTTCGTTTTAGCGACTTCTGGAGTTCTTGCTGGTTGAATGGTCTGTCAGTGTCATCTTCACTGTTGCAGGCCTCTTCGATCATCTGGAGTCTGACCTGTCGCAGACGCCGTTGTTTCTCCTCCGCCTGTCTCGGGAGGTTCTTCGTTGCTGCTCGGTCAGAGAACAGTTTTGCAAGTCTCTCGGCTTCCTCTTCTGGGTTGGGATGAGTTGGTGGTGGTGGTGTTGCCTTCCCAGATGCCCTTCGGATCTGGGCCCACATCTTGCCAAGGGTGGTGTGCTCGTTCAGTTCGGAGCACCACTTGAGCCAGCTTGCGTTTTTAATTTCTTCCTTCTCTTCCCTGGTATCCTTGACTATGACTTGCAGGAGATGTCTGTTTGTTGCCGTGGGATGTCTCCTGTAGTTTCTTCGGGCCATGTTCACTCTGTGGTTGAGTTCTTTCACCCTGGGACAGTAGTACCAGTAATCATTGTACTGTCTTGATGTGGGTTTTGTTTTTGGGATAGCCTCTTCTGCCGCTAGGTGAAACGCCTCGACCAATTGGTGGTGGAGGGTTGTCTCATCCGCGGGTGCTGCGCCGGCCGGTTGTGATTTTTCGCGCCACTTAGCCAGGTGTTTCTTGAAGAGTCCCCAGTCTGCCTTTTGAGTGTTGTATCTCCATCTCGGGGGAGGTGGAGTGGGGAGTTTGTTCACCTTCAGCGTTGTTAGGGTGGCGAAGTGGTCACTGGTCAGCGTGGGGTGTATCTGCCAGGAGGCCGAAGGCTGTAGTGCACTGGAGACGAAGGTTAGATCTAGCCTTCCTCCCCTAGTGTGGGTGGGCTCTCCCGTGTTCAGGAGGCAGATCTCGGGTGTATCTTGAAAGGTGGTGTATAGGTGTAGGCCGTCTTCATTTGTGGGGCTTGCCGAGCTTAGGAAGGGGTGATGTGCGTTGAAATCCCCTCCTATGAGTGTGGCGTGGTCAGCGGCCGAAGCAAATAATTGAGTAACCTCCAGTGAGCCCCTTGGGTTCTTGTAGATGTTGTGAACAGTTAGTTCCCGTTCTTGGAGGGTTACTTTGACGGCCTGTGTCTCGATGTTTTCCCCACATGGGAGTTGCTGCGTGACATCGGCGGAGGGTATGTTTGACTTGACCAAGATCATACATCCTCTTGTTGTCGCCTGCGTGAAATGCCTCCTGTATGTCTCGTAACCGCTGAATTTGAAACAGTGGCGTTCTTGTAGAAGTGTTTCTTGTAGGAGTATGATGTCAAGCTTGTCCTTGGCTGCTGCTTCTTGTAGGAGGTGTTTCTTGTTTTTGATGCCCTGAGCATTCCATGTTAGGATGTTCAGGGTGGTGATGTTTTCCACCACTGTTTCATCGGGGACTTCTGGTGGTCCTCGATGGAGATGTCCAAGTTCGATTCCAACTGAATCAGGTCCATGTCTTCGTGTTCTGTGGTTTTTGCCTTCTGGGCCGTGGTTCGGTTCAGGGGAATTGAAACGTCCAGTTTCTTTCTGGGAGCTGTCGGTATCTTGGGAGCTGTCGGAATCTTGGGTTCTCTGGTGGCCTTCTTCGGTGTAGAGTGTACCTCGGCTGTTACTCGTGTGCGGACCGGCGTGGCTTCCTCCACTGAGGTGGCTGGAGCTGTGGCGACTTGCCCGAGGACGCTCCCCATGAGTATTTGGAGCTGTGTGGGTTGGATCTTGTGGCCCAGTAGTCCGGCTAGGCCCTCCGCGAAGGTTATCAGTACCTTGGCTAGGTCTGATATGTGTATCATTCCTTCTGGTGCCTTGGTGTGTGCTTCTTTTGTCTTTTTCGTGGTTGTCGTTGTCTGCTGCTTGGGTGGCTGAGGTGTGGCTGTAGTGAGGCCAGGAAACTGGGCTGCACTTTGGGTGTTGACTGGCTGAGGAGGTTGTCTTTGTTGTTTGGGCCTTTGGGTTCCCCACACGAAGGTACTTGGTGGGGCTGGTGTGTAGGCGGTGGGGGCCGGTCTTGCTGCTGTTCGGTTTGCCTGGACCCTCTTTGTTCTCTCGGAGCATCCAGGATTCCAGGCGTGGTGTTTGCCCCCGCAGTTGGCACACTTGGGGGCAATTTTTTCCCCATTTTTCAGCTTGGTGAGGCAGGACTGTGTGCCGTGCTTCTGTGCGCAGACTGCGCAGATTTCCCTGTACGTGCACCTTGTCTGATGGTGCCCGTATTTCTGGCATCTGAAGCATCGCAGGGGCTCTGGGACGAAGGGCCTCACTTCGTAGGTCCCCCAGGTTTTGAGGTCTATGGTGCTGGGGGGTGAGCCGTAGTGCGTTATGAGGACTTGTTTCGTGGTGGCCGTCTTGTCGGACAGGGGAGAGCATCTCTCGGCTTTTAGGATCTTCGGGTGGTTCTCCAGGGGTTCGAGAGGTAGTTCCTTTGGGTACCGGAGGACTACCGACTTCATCAGTTTCTGGGCGGGGTCTAGCTTGGTTGAAGTGATGGTGGTGGTGTTTTGTAGGTAAGTGTCGAGGGTGGTGGCGGAGTTCTTGTCTTTGGGGTGAACGATCATCTCCCCCTTTAGGTTGGGCCGCACTGAGAACTTGGCCAGTGGGTTTTGCTTTTCCATCTCTGTGACGGCGGCATATGTTGTTTTTGCGTCCGTTTTCGTGATCCGGAATTTTGGCAGTGTCGTTGGAGGTGAGCTGGTGGTGGTGATGGGTGCCTTGGGGGCTGCTTGACGGCAATCGTTTCCCGAAACGGCACGTCGGCGTTTCTTGTTTTCTACCTTCGTCCAGTTGTCCTCAGTAGCGGTAGCAGTGGTGGTGGTGGTGGAGGTGGTGGTGGTGGAGGTGGTGGTGGTGGTGGAGTTGTTGGAGGTGGTGGCAGAGTTCCTACTTTTCAGGGCTTCGTTGAAGGCGCGTAACTGGTCTGCTTTCTCTGTGCGAAGCCTGTCGTAGTTCGGGTCGTCAGGTTGGCGGTTCAGGCGGGGATCGCGGTTAGGAGGGCGTACGCGCTCCATAACCGGGTTTATTTTTTATTTTTTTTTTATTTTTTTTTTTTTTAAATCCTACCTATTCCGTTTGAGTAAATAGCAGAGGAATTACAGCACTCCCCACTAGCTGGTGGTCGTAGAGTGGTTCCTGAGCTTCTCTCCCGGAGCCCCGATTGGGGAAGCCTACTTCCTAGTGTATGTGACTGCTCACTTATAGACGTGAGCTAAGTGTGCCTATTTGGGAAGGATAAGGATTGCGACCCTCTTTCCAGGTGGACCCGCACGATCACGGTTTTCCTGGAAAGACTCGGCTGGGGAGGGTTTTGCTCCGACCCCCTTTCGTGTTCACAATCTCCTGGGAGGGAGGTGAACAGTTACAGGGGGGACGGCAGGACGAATACACTTTTGAGGGTGCAGGTCCCTAGGCCAGAGCGAAAAAGGAAAAATGGTAGTAGAAGGAAAAGAGCTCAAACCACGCCGGGAATATCGCGCTATAACTGCTCTCCAGCTGGAGTGTGGGTCACTCACACCACCAGTGGGGAGGGCAAGCTAATGCTCGATAAACCGAGAACGCTCGTGAGTTGTTGTGGACGATGACAGTCGTGGGTGGTCCGGTCCGGGAAGATGGCCAACAATGGTACAAGGGAGAGGGCGGTCTTCACAGTTCCGGGTCCAGCAGGAGGTCTTGTTGAGAGGTCTTCTTGGTTCAGGAGCGATGTGATGAGTGGGCGGCCTGGTTGTTGTTGTTGTATAGATTGTCGGACCGTAGTCTGACACGGGCCTTTGCCTATAGGCGGCCCGTTTGGTGGTTCCGGCTGGAGCTCCAGGAGCAGCCAGACCGGATTGGGATTGGAGGTGGTCCCACCTGCAGATTGGAGGGATACTGCAGGTTGCAAGTGTGAGCGGACCCCCGATCAGTGGACGCTTACCACCAACCCCCACTCTTGGACGTGGTCAGTTTCGGAGTGGCGCGCCCCCCGAACTGGGGTCCGCACTTGCTGGGAGAGGATGCTTTCTAAGCTATCTGGGTGGTGGGTATCGTGTGATGACCCGGAGTAGGTGGTGAATGTGGTCTGTATGGGCCTTTCGGGTTAGAGTGGCCGCTGGTGTTGTGTGTGTTTCTTGGGAGATTTGAGTTCTGTCTCGGAGGCTTTGTGTGACCTCGCAATCGAGGAGATAGTGTTCAAGTGGGTTGGCTGCTGGCTCCTGACAGTAGGTGCATTCCGTGACGTCATTTCCGATCATCTGCCAGGAGCACTTGTACCCTAGTCGTAGTCGGTGAAGGCTGACTTGGGTTTGTCTTGGAGTTTTCTTGTCTGCGAAAGGTGGTTCCCCTTTTGTGGCCGCCAGGTACCATTTGGCTGATTGGGAACCAGCGTTGAGTGCGTGAAGGAAGCTCTTTTTGATGTGGAGCTTGGTAGTCTTTCTGAGGTGATTCTTGATCTGTTGCACACTTGCTGGAACTTGGATGTGTACGCTACTAGAACGTGTAGCTGCCTTGGCTGCTTCGTCTGCCACGTCGTTTCCTCCGATCCCTACATGACTGGGAATCCAGTGTAAGACGACTGGTCGGTTTGGCTTTGGAATTCCTGTAGCTGTGCGAGGATCGAGGTGATGATGTGGACGTTGTCTCTTGGCCGATTTCGAGTCCGTGTGAATTATGACGGACTTGTTGTGTTGTGTTGCAGCGTGTTGTAGGGCCTTTGAGATTGCTACCAGTTCTGTTTGTAGGGTGGAGCAGTCGTTGGAAAGTCTCCATTTGAGGGTCTGACCTTGGGTGTAGAAGGCCGCTCCGGATCTGTGATGTTTTGGGTCCACCGAGCCGTCTGTGAAGTATGATGCTGCATCAGCCGGTGTCTCGGTGGCTATGGCTTGGAGAGATATTTTTTTGAGGTCCTCCTTCTGGAGGTTGGCTTTACTGTCGCCGAGGTCGGTGAATTTGAGTGTGGCTGGTGGAGGGCTCCATGGTGGAGGAACAGTGTAACCATTGTCTCGTGTGTCTTGGTTGTTCTTGACGAGTGTTTCTGCTTGCAGGTGTCGGATGACCTCGCTTGCCTCGTGCGACCAGGTGGCCCCTCGCACTCTGTGGTCGAGGTGGAGGGAGGCACTGATTCGAATCTTGGCAGCTGTGGGCTTGTCTGCTCTGCAGATTTTGGCGAGGAGACCGGCTGTCACCTGCTTGACTCGTACTGCCAGGGGTGGTAGCTCGGTTTCCATTTGCAGATTGCAAATTCTGGTCCACATGGGTGCTCCGAGCATGGTCCTGAGAGCATTGTTTTGAATGACTTCTAGCTTAGCTATTTGGTCTTCTCTCAGTCCAATGAGTGCTGGAGCACTGTAATCTACCAGCGATCTGATGGCGGCTGTGTAGTAGGCTTTGAGCACATGAAGGTTTGCTCCTGCGGATTTGCTGGTGAGCGACCTCATTATATTGTGTCTGCTCTTCGTCCTGTGCCTGAGATACTCGAGTTGCGGCTTGAAAGTGAGTTTCTGGTCAAACCAGATTCCAAGACACTGGTGGGCGTTGGTCCAGACTACCGGCGTGTTTTGTATGGAGAGCATCTTGTCTGGTGTGTCTGTGTAGATGGCCATCGCTTTCGACTTGGCTGGATTTATCTTGAGTCCAAGTCTGTTGCACTCCTCTTCTATAAGTTGGAGTGCGTGTTGGCTAATCTGTTTGATCCTCTTACTATAAGCTGTAAGTCGTCTGCATAGCATAGGAGCTTGGCTGTTTGTCTGAAAGGAAGTTTGACAAGATTTTCCATCAGGACATTGAACAGCGTTGGACTGGGGATGACTCCTTGTGGGATTCCGTTTACACAGACCCTGTAGCTTGAGGTTGCTCCCTGAAAGCGTACTCTTGCTTCTCTCTGTGTGAGGTAGTTCTGGATCCACCCAGCAACCTTCCTTTGACGCCTTTTTCAACGAGCGTCGTTATAATGGCCAGTGGATTTGCTAGCTCGAAGGCCTTCTCCAGGCCGAGGAAGACCACCAGAGCTGGTTTGTAGTCCACTGTGCTGAGTACCTCGGCGATGTTGTTGCCTATGCCGGTGTTCTCGTTTGGTACCGGCATGGGAAAGCATGGAGTAGGTTATCCTGTCGGCCCCTGGTGCTGTGTCCTTGCTTCGTTTTAGCGACTTCTGGAGTTCTTGCTGGTTGATAGGTCTGTCGGTGTCATGTTCACTGTTGCAGGCCTCTTCGATCATCTGGAGTCTGACCTGTCGCAGACGCCGTTGTGTCTCCTCCGCCTGTCTCGGGAGGTTTTTCGTTACTGCTCGGTTAGAGAACAGTTTTGCAAGTCTCTCGGCTTCCTCTTCTGGGTTGGGATGGGTTGGTGGTGGTGGTGTTGCCTTCCCAGATGCCCTTCGGATCTGAGCCCACAATTTTGCCAAGGGAGGTGTGCTCGTTCAGTTCGGAGCCCCACTTGAGCCAGCTTACGTTTTTTATTTCTTCCTTCTCTTCCCTGGTATGCTTAACTATGACTTGCAGGAGATGTCTGTTTGTTTCCGTGGGATGTCTCCTGTAGTTTCTTCGGGCCATGTTCACTCTGTGGTTGAGTTCTTTCACCCTGGGACAGTAGTACCAGTAATCCTTGTACTGTCTTGATGTGGGTTTTGTTTTTGGGATAGCCTCTTCTGCCGCTTGGTGAAGCGCCTCGACCAATTGTTGGTGGAGGGTTGTCTCGTCCACGGGTGCTGCGCCGGCCGGCTGTGATTTTTCGCGCCACTTAGCCAGGTGTTTCTTAAAGAGTCCCCAGTCTGCCTTTTGGGTATTGTATCTCCATCTCGGGGGGGGTGGAGTGGGGAGTTTGTTCACCTTCAGCGTTGTTAGGGTGGCGAAGTGGTCACTGGTCAGCGTGGTGTGTAGCTGCCAGGAGGCCGAAGGCTGTAGTGCACTGGAGACGAAGGTTAGATCTAGTCTTCCTCCCCTAGTGTGGGTGGGCTCTCCGGTGTTCAGGAGGCAGATCTCGGGTGTATCTTGAAAGGTGGTGTATAGGTGTAGGCCGTCTTCATTTGTGGGGCTTGCCGAGCTTAGGAAGGGATGATGTGCGTTGAAATCCCCTCCTATGAGTGTGGCGTGGTCAGCGGCCGAGGCAAATAATTGAGTAACCTCCAGTGAGCCCCTTGGGTTCTTGTAGATGCTGTGAACAGTTAATTCCCGTTCTTGGAGGGTTACTTTGACGGCCTGTGTCTCGATGTTTTCCCCACATGGAAATTGCTGCGTGACATCGGCGGAGGGTATGCTTGACTTGACCAAGATCATACATCCTCTTGTTGACGCCTGCGTGAAGTGCCTCCTGTATGTCTTGTAACCGCTGAATTTGAAACCGTGGTGTTCTTGTAGAAGTGTTTCTTGTAGGAGTATGATGTCAAGCTTGTCCTTGGCTGCTGCTTCTTGTAGGAGGTGTTTCTTGTTTTTGATGCCCTGAGCATTCCATGTTAGGATGTTCAGGGTGCTGACGTTTTCCACCACTGTTTCATCGGGGACTTCTGGTGGTCCTCGATGGAGATGTCCAAGTTCGATTCCAATTGAATCAGGTCCATGTCTTCGTGTTCTGTGGTTTTTGCCTTCTGGGCCGTGGTTCGGTTCAGGGGAGTTGAAACGTCCAGTTTCTTTCTGGGAGCTGTCGGTATCTTGGGAGCTGTCGGTGTCTTGGGTTCTCTGGTGGCCTTCTTCGGTGTAGAGTGTACCTCGGCTGTTACTCGTGTGCGGACCGGCGTGGCTTCCTCCACTGAGGTGGCTGGAGCTGTGGCGACTTGCCCGAGGACGCTCCCCATGAGTATTTGGAGCTGTGTGGGTTGGATCTTGTGGCCCAGTAGTCCGGCTAGGCCCTCCGCGAAGGTTGTCAGTACCTTGGCTAGGTCTGATACGTGTATCATTCCTTCTGGTGCCTTGGTGTGTGCTTCTTTTGTCTTGCTCGTGGTTGTGGTTGTCTGCTGCTTGGGTGGCTGAGGTGTGGCTGTAGTGAGGCCAGGAAACTGGGCTGCACTTTGGGTGTTGACTGGCTGAGGAGGTTGTCTTTGTTGTTTTGGCCTTTGGGTTCCCCACACGAAGGTACTTGGTGGGGCTGGTGTGTAGGCGGTGGGGGCCGGTCTTGTTGCTGGTCGGTTTGCCTGGACCCTCTTTGTTCTCTCGGAGCATCCAGGATTCCAGGCGTGGTGTTTGCCCCCGCAGTTGGCACACTTGGGGGCAATTTTTTCCCCATTTTTCAGCTTGGTGAGGCAGGACTGTGTGCCGTGCTTCTGTGCGCAGACTGCGCAGATTTCCCTGTACGTGCACCTTGTCTGATGGTGCCCGTATTTCTGGCATCTGAAGCATCGCAGGGGCTCTGGGACGAAGGGCCTCACTTCGTAGATCCCCCAGGTTTTGAGGTCTATGGTGCTGGGGGTGAGCCGTAGTGCGTTATGAGGACTTGTTTCGTGGTGGCCGTCTTGTCGGACAGGGGAGAGCATCTCTCGGCTTTTAGGATCTTCGGGTGGTTCTCCAGGGGTTCGAGAGGTAGTTCCTTTGGGTACCGGAGGACTACCGACTTCATCAGTTTCTGGGCGGGGTTTAGCTTGGTTGAAGTGATGGTGGTGGTGTTTTGTAGGTAAGTGTCGAGGGTGGTGGCGGAGTTCTTGTCTTTGGGGTGAACGATCATCTCCCCCTTTAGGTTGGGCCGCACTGAGAACTTGGCCAGTGGGTTTTGCTTTTCCATCTCTGTGACGGCGGCATATGTTGTTTTTGCGTCCGTTTTCGTGATCCGGAATTTTGGCAGTGTCGTTGGAGGTGAGCTGGTGGTGGTGATGGGTGCCTTTGGGGCTGCTTGACGGCATTCGTTTCCCGAAAAAGCACGTCGGCGTTTCTTGTTTTCTACCTTCGTCCAGTTGTCCTCAGTAGCGGTAGCAGTGGTGGTGGTGGTGGAGGTGGTGGTGGTGGTGGAGTTGTTGGAGGTGGTGGCAGTGTTCCTAGTTTTCAGGGCTTCATTGAAGGCTCGTAACTGGTCTGCTTTCTCTGTGCGAAGCCTGTCGTGGTTCGGGTCGTCAGGTTGGCGGTTCAGGCGGGGATCGCGGTTGGGAGGGCGTACGCGCTCCATAACCGGGTTGT
>NW_024725089.1:0-7951 GCF_018991925.1 Homarus americanus | reverse complement strand
GTCAGGGTGTTGTAGATGGCAGAGCAGCATCCTCACTGCGATCCATTAAGACTTCTCCCTACCAGGCCGGAGGTTTCGTCACGCCCCCCGATGGCGAAATCCTCCATTACAGCAGTGGCAGCAGTGTCTAGCGGCCTGCTCCATTGCGCAAGTGTCTGTTTAACCTAACCTTGGTTAAAGTATATTGGTGTCCTGAAGTTTTATAGAGGCTTGCCAGCCTAAGTAAGAGACAAACAAATAATCCAACAACCTCTCCTTGGTAGTAGTAGTAGAGAGTGTATTGGTGTCCTGAAGTTTTATAGAGGCTTGCCAGCCTAAGTAAGAGACAAACAAATAATCCAACAACCTCTCCTTGGTGGTGGTAGTAGTAGTAGTAGTAGTAGAGAGTGTGTTGGTGTCCTGAAGTTTTATAGAGGCTTGCACAGCCTGAGTAAGAGACAAACAAATAATCCAACAACCTCTCCTTGGTAGTAGAAGAGTGTATTGGTGTCCTAAAGTTTTAGCGAGGCTTGCCAGCCTGAGTAAGACAAAGAAATAATCCAGACAGCCACTTCTACCTAACCTAACCGTGGTGCAGTCCACACTACCAGACCGCTGGAGGTTTCGTCACGCCCCCAATAGCGAAATCCTCCATTACAGCAGAAGTGTCTGTTTAACCTAACCTTAGTACAAAGTCTATGGGTGTCCACAATTTTATAGAGGCTAGCCAGCCTAAGTCAATAACAGACAGAAAGAAATAATCCAAGCAGCCAACACTACCTAACCTTGGTGTAAAGTCTATTGGTGGCCTAAATTTTATAGAGATATACAAGCAGCCACCACTACTTTCGCCGGAGGTTTCGTCACGCTCCCCGATGGTGAAATCCTCCATTACAGCAAAAGTGTGTAGCGGCCTGCTCCAAGTGTCTGTTTAACCTAACCTTAGTACAAAGTCTATTGGTGTCCTCAATTTTATAGAGTCTAGCCACCCGAAGTCAATAAGAGACAAAAGAAATAATCCAAGCAGCCACCACTATCTAGTATGATTATTTGTAGAATTTTGTCAACATGTTAAAAATCAAATTTGGTAGTCAAAATATTGTGCCTCTTTATGTCTAAACTTGAGATTAACAAACAAAAATGAATTGAAATAACCCTCACCTACATCAATTATACCTTAAAGTTTCAAATATCAGTATTTCAACAAATTAATGAGACTTGATTAGAATTATTCACTTGATATTAACTAATCTCATGTAAGCATATGGATTATGGAGTATTTTATGGTTCTATAGCTTGTGTACAATATGCATGTCAGAACATGAACATGAACATGAACAGGCTCTCCGTGTGGGACAGTTTAATTCTTGTTTTGACTTGTACCAAGCGTGAGGATAAGGCGCCCGGCTCACTCTCCTTCTAGATATCATAGACGGTGGTTTGCTCTCATTGCACTTGCACCTACTCTACCAGACGAATTCTACATTTTAATTATTGTAAGTAGGGCATATTGATTGTCGCAGTTACTTATATCATTGTATAAAACATTATGTTCTAAGAAATTGTTATGTTATTTCTGTTACAGCATTTTTGATAAACAAATTGATATTTTTTGAAACAACAATTGAATTATGAAACATTGAAATATTTTTCTATTTGTCAGATAGTGTGAAGATGTCAAAATTGAAGACAAGAAGTCAGTTGTCAACCCACTTGAGCCTGCTAGTTGGTAAAGGGAAGGAGCTTCCTGTATCAGAACTTCCAACAGTGAGAGACATGCTAAGATTAGGGTTACTCCTTTGAGAAAAAAATGCAAAGGACAGAAGGAACTATACAGATAAAGAACTCATAAATGGCATGATAGTCCCTCTTCTGCATCAATGGACAAAAGCTAATGCACTATTCAAACCACCTGTGATTAATCAGTGTCGAACTATTGAGGTAAAACTAACGAAATTATGGCACAAAGCAGTTGAAACATCACTTGGTAAAGGAAACTTGGCCAGGAAAAATGAATTTCTGCACACACTTGATACTCTGTTTGACATTTTGACCTGCAAGTGCTCCATACAATTATGTTCTGAATCCAACTGTTCTCACTCAGGTAAGAGAGAAAATAATTCCCACATTGATTGTGGTTGTCCTCGTGAAAAGAAGATCCCTGTTTTAGAGCTTGAATTTATAAAGGCACAGAGGACAAAGGCAGAAGGCCAAGGAAGTATGCAAATGGGTTCAATAGATTATTCAGAAACAAAGAAGCAGATTGCTAATGCCAAGAAGAGAGAACAAATCCGAGAGAGAGAACAAAAGAAGAAAATGAAGAGTGAAGAAGCCATCCAAAGAGAGGAAGAGCTGTGTCAAGATGTTTATCACTTCTTTGATAGTTCTTCTGATGAACAGGAAGCAACATCAGATGATAGTTCCAAAGAGCCATCTGAACCTTTACCAAAGAAAATGAAATACAACACAAGAAATATTTCAAACATTGCTTTAGCTAGTATTCGCCACCATGCTGGACTTCGTGAGGCTGCAGAAATTGCAACTGCCGCTTGGATAGATGCAGGCCTCATCAACCGAGAGGATGTATCTTTGGTGATAGATCATAATAAAATTAGAAGAGCACAAGAAAAAATAATGAAGGAAATATCTGATCAGCATGAAAAAGATTTAAGCGAGGGAGGGCTCTCCTGTCTTTTGTTTGATGGAAGAATAGATGACACAAAAGTTTTGCTAGAAGGAGAGGGAGTGAACAGAAAGTTTCCAGGTCTCATCAAAGAAGAACACTACTCTGTCTGTTCTGAGCCTGGTGGTCGGTTTTTGTTTCACTTTGCTCCCGAAACTGAAGTAGAAGGGAAGAAACATGCAGAGGTCATTGCTGATCATATTTTATGTTAGGTTCAGGAGAGAGGACTTGGCAGTTCACTGCAGGCTGTTGGTGGAGATTCAACTGCAGTGAACACCGGATGGCAGGGGGGTGTAATGACGCATTTAGAGAAAAAACTAGGAAGAAGACTTGTTTGGATTGTATGTGATTTACATACAGGCGAGCTCCCTCTTCGTCATCTCATCCAGGAACTTGATGGTCCTACAAAGAGCAACAACAAGTGGTCAGGTCCCCTTGGCATCATGCTGGATGAAGCAACACAACTAGAAATAAATACAACCTTTCCAAAGGTCGAAGTTGGCCCTCCCCTTCCGGCGTTGTCTGAAGGAGTCATCAAAGATCTCAGCACAGATCAATCCTATACTTATCGTATTGCCCAAGCAATAAGATCAGGAGAAGTGCCTCAGTCATTGGCTCTCTTGGAGATTGGACCTGTCAGTCACAGCCGTTGGTTAACTACAGCTCTTCGTTTCTGCAGGATTTGGATTTCCAAACACGAATTGAAGGGCAAAGTGCTGAAGAATTTGAGGTTAATTGTTGAATTTATTATTGGAGTTTATCTTCCCCAGTGGTTTAGTGTGAAACTTAATCCTATGTGGGTGGATGGGCCCAATCACCTTTTGTTTCAATTGCAGCTAGTAAGAACACAGAGGAAGGTAGTGAGGGACATCGTGTTACCTGTGGCAAGAAGGTCCGCTTGGTATGCTCGATCAGAAGCAGTTTTGCAAGCAATGCTTTGCAGTCAATGTACCAATCTCCGAACCGAGGCTGTAGAAGTCATTTTAAAGATTAGAGGAACGCTAATAGATGACGACCAGTTGGGAGACTGTTCGTTTCATTCAAGAAAAGTTCCCCCAATAAACGTCAATGCCACCAAATTGTCAGAATTGGTTGACTTGAGTTTGGAAGTCTTAGAGCCACCATTGACAACAAGTCTAACTAGCCAAGAATTGAGAAACCTTAAAGAGACTCCAATGCAGGTGCCGAAGTGGCCTTCCCACACTCAAAGTGTGGAGAGATGTGTGAAAATGGTCACAGAAGCAGCGGGCCATGTTTACAGCCACGAGAGGCGCGAAGGTTACATCAAAGCACAAATAGCAAGCAGACTACTGATGACAAGAAACCAAAGCAAAGAGAGTATGAAGGCATTGGTTACTTTCAAATAGACTACGGATAATAAAATATAATAATTTGAAACTTGAAACAGTAACATGTGTGCAAACGCTGGTTATGTTATAAATTACAAATATGTACATTTAAAAATCCATTTGATGTAGGTAGGACTTATTATAAAAAAAAATTTATGCCAGAATATTGTTTTGCATGCTTAAAGACTACAATAAATTGCTACCAAATTACTCGATTTTCAATTTAGCGGATTACTATAAATTGCCTACTATCTAGCCTAAACTGTTTAGCCTGACCGTGGTAAAGTCTAACGGGGGACCTTAAATTTTATAGATTAATAATACAGGCAACTACCTAACCTAACCAACCACTACCGGGCCGCCTAACCTAACCTAACCTAACCTAACCTAACCTAACCTAACCTAACCTACCCTAACCTAACCTAACCTAACCTAACCTAACCAACCACTACCGGGCCGCCGGAGGTTTCGTCGATGTCGAAATCCTCTTCCTTCTTGTATTGGCAAGGGGAGTTTGCTTTAACTTAGGTATGCTAGCCAAAGTAAAAATAGATGCCCCTTCCTTATTGGTGTTGTCGATGGCACAGCACAGCACAGCACCGTGCCTATGACGAAATCAACTTCATTAAACTCAACTCATACTTCAAATGCACCAAGAGAACTTGCACACCCGAATGGGAGACCGTCAGAGTCAATCGAGGGTCGATTTAATAGCATACTATACAAAATGATCCGAGAATCTGCACATACCGAGTGGGAGACGGTCGTGAAAGCTGGATGGAACTATTTCACTACAGTAAGGGGTAGGGGCACCTCGGTCATATTATACAACATACCAAAGAAGTTCCACACCCGCATGGGAGACCCTCAGAGTCAATCGGGGGTCGATTTAATAGCATACTACAGAAACTTGCACACACGAATGGGAGACCGTCAACGTCAATCGGGGGTCGATTTAATAGCATACTACAGAAACTTGCACACCCGAATGGGAGACCGTCAAAGTCAATCGGGGGTCGATTTGATAGCATACTACAGAAACTTGCACACCCGAATGGGAGACAGTCAAAGTCAATCGGGGGTCGATTTAATAGCATACTACAGAAACTTGCACACCCGAATGGGAGACAGTCAAAGTCAATCGGGGGTCGATTTAATAGCATACTACAGAAACTTGCACACCCGAATGGGAGACAGTCAAAGTCAATCGGGGGTCGATTTAATAGCATACTACAGAAACTTGCACACCCGAATGGGAGACAGTCAAAGTCAATCGGGGGTCGATTTAATAGCATACCACAGAAACTTGCACACCCGAATGGGAGACCGTCAAAGTCAATCGGGGGTCGATTTGATAGCATACTACAGAAACTTGCACACCCGAATGGGAGACAGTCAAAGTCAATCGGGGGTCGATTTAATAGCATACTACAGAAACTTGCACACCCGAATGGGAGACAGTCAAAGTCAATCGGGGGTCGATTTAATAGCATACTACAGAAACTTGCACACCCGAATGGGAGACCGTCAAAGTCAATCGGGGGTCGATTTAATAGCATACTACAGAAACTTGCACACCCGAATGGGAGACCGTCAGAGTCAATCGAGGGTCGATTTAATAGCATACTATACAAAATGATCCGAGAATGTGCACACACCGAGTGGGAGACGGTGATGAAAGCGTCCGCCCTTGTACACTGGATGGCACTATTTCACTATAGTAAGGGGTAGGGGCACCTCGGTCATATTATACAACATACCAGAGAAGTTCCACACCCGCATGGGAGACCGTCAAAGTCAATCGGGGGTCGATTTAATAGCATACTATATAAAATGATCCGAGAATCTGCACAAACCAAGTGGGAGACGGTCATGAAAAACCGCCGCCATTGTACGCTGGATGGCACTATTTCACTAAGTAAGGGGTAGGGGCACCTCGATCACATTATACAAAATACCAGAGAAGTTCCACACCCGAATGGGAGACCGTCAGAGTCAATCGAGGGTCGATTTAATAGGATTCTACAGAGAACTTGCACACCCGAATGGGAGACCGTCAAAGTCAATCGGGGGTCGATTTAATAGCATACTACAGAAACTTGCACACCTCGAATGGGAGACCGGCCAAAGTCAATCGGGATCGATTTGATAGCATACCACAGAAACTGCACACCCGAATGGGAGCGACCGTCAAAGTCAATCGGGGTCGATTTTAATAGCATACTACAAAAACTTGCACACCCGAATGGGAGACAGTCAAAGTCAATCGGGGGTCGATTTAATAGCATACTACAGAAACTTGCACACCCGTATGGGAGACAGTCAAAGTCAATCGGGGGTCGAATTAATAGCATACTACAGAAACTTGCACACCCGAATGGGAGACCGTCAAAGTCAATCGGGAGTCGATTTAATAGCATACTACAGAAACTTGCACACCCGAATGGGAGACCGTCAAAAGTCAATCGGGGGGTTTGATTTGATAGCATACTACAGAAACTTGCACACCCGAATGGAGACCGTCGTGTCAATCGGGGTCGATTTGATATATACTACAGAAACTTGCACACCCGAATGGGAGACAAATAAAGTCAATCGGGGGTCGATTTAATAGCATACTACAGAAACTTGCACACCCGAATGGGAGATAGTCAAAGTCAATCGGGGGTCGATATAATAGCATACTACAGAGAAGTTCCACACCCGCATGGGAGACCGTTAAAGTCAATCGGGGGTCGATTTAATAGCATACTGCAGAGAACTTACACACCCGAATGGGAGACCGTCAGAGTCAATCGAGGG
Organism: Homarus americanus; assembly: GCF_018991925.1. Classification (NCBI taxonomy): domain Eukaryota; kingdom Metazoa; phylum Arthropoda; class Malacostraca; order Decapoda; family Nephropidae; genus Homarus; species Homarus americanus. The sequence goes on along the minus strand of NW_024725089.1, from coordinate 1,138 downwards.
TCGATTTATTAGCATACTATACAAAATGATCCGAGAATGTGCACACACCGAGTGGGAGACGGTGATGAAAGCGGTCGCCCTTGTACACTGGATGGCACTATTTCACTATAGTAAGGGGTAGGGGTACCTCGGTCATATTATACAACATACCAGAGAAGTTCCACACCCGCATGGGAGACCGTCAAAGTGAATCGGGGGGTCGATTTGATAGCATACTACAGAGAACTTGCACACCCGAATGGGAGACCGTCAAAGTCAATCGGGGGTCGATTTGATAGCATACTACAGAGAACTTGCACACCCGAATGGGAGACCATCAGAGTCAATCGAGGGTCGATTTAATAGCATACTATACAAAATAATCCGAGAATGTGCACACACCGAGTGGGAGACGGTGATGAAAGCGTCCGCCCTTGTACACTGGATGGCACTATTTCACTATAATAAGGGGTAGAGGCACCTCGGTCATATTATACGACATACCAGAGAAGTTACACACCCACATGGGAGACCGTCAAAGTCAATCGGTGGTCGATTTAAGAGCATACTATACAAAATGATCCGAGAATCTGCACACACCGAGTGGGAGACGGTGATGAAAACGTCCGCCCTTGTATGTTCGATTGCACTATTTCACTATATTAAGGGGAGAGGGTGCCTGCGCACACATATTCGGTGTGAAATATCTTCCGCCCCCCAACGGAGCGCTTTGGCGCCTCTGCGAAGCAAAGCGCGGCATTCATAAACAACAACCAAAATTGCCGTCGCTTTCCCTTCCCTGCCCTGCAATGGCTGGAGCAGCAGAAGGAGAGAGAGAGAAAATAGTCTCGTGGGGTCAGAGGAATGGCAGTGGAGCGCGATCTATGAATTTCACTAGCCAGGTCTGTCTTCCTATTGAACATTATTACTCTCTCTCGGCGCACACGTCGCCACCACGGTTTCCGTGACAGCAGCAGCATCATGATGTTGTGTCTACCAATAAGTCCCGAACAGGGTTATTCGGCTGTTCTCGAACAGTCAGGTTTTAAACTTGCCTAACAAACGATCAAACAACCTCCACTCTCGAGGTGCGGTACGGTGACTGTCCTATCGTCCGCCCCTGTATGCTGGATTGCACTAATTCACTATATTAAGGGAG
>NW_024725088.1:0-10963 GCF_018991925.1 Homarus americanus | reverse complement strand
TTTGTTATACCAGAACAGGGGGCTTTGTTATACTCGATCAGGGGACTTTGTTATTCTAATTATGGGACTTTGTTATACACAATCAAGGAACTTTGTTATACTCGATCAGGGGACTTTGTTTTACTCGACCAGGGGACTTTGCTATACTCGATCAGGGGAGTTTGTTATACTAGAACAGGGAGTTTGTTATACTCGAAATGGGACTTTGTTATACTCGACCAGGGGACATTGTTATACTCGACCAGGGGGCTTTTTTATACTCGATCAGGGGGCTTTGTTATACTCGATCAGAGGTCTTTGTTATACTCGATCAGGGGACTTTGTTATACTCGATCAGGGGAATGTGTTATTTTTTGGACAGGAGCCTTTGTTATACTCAATTTGGAGCCTTTGTTATACTCGATCATGGGACTTTGTTATACTCGACCAGAGGGCTTTTCTATACCCGATGAGGGGGCTTTGTTATACTCGATCAGAGGGCTTTGTTATACTCGATTAGGGGACTTTGTTATACTCGATCATGGGACTTTGATATACTCGATCAGGGAACTTTGTTATACTCGAGCAGGGGACTTTGTTATACTCGATTACGGGACTTTGTTATACTCGATCAAGGGACTTTGTTATACTAGAACAGGGGACTTTGTTATACTCGACCAGGGGACATTGTCATACTCGACCAGGGGCCTTTGTTATACGCGATCAGGGGCCTTTGTTTTACTCGATAATGGGACTTTGTTATACTCAACCAGGGGACTTTGTTATACTCGATCAGGGTACTTTGTTGTACTCGATTAGGGGGCCTTTGTTATACTCAATCAGGGACCTTTGTTACGCTCTGATAATGGACTTTATATGGATGACCAGAGTGTCTTTTTTATACCAATGAGGAAGCTGTCAGTACCTGACTGAGTTTCGTTATACCATCATGTGGACCCTTGTTATTCTGATTATGGACTTTGTTATACACGACGCGGACCTTGTTATACTCGATCAGGCGACTCTGCTATACCAGAACAGGGACTTTGTTATACTCGATAATGGACTTTTGTTATACTCGACCAGGGACATTGTTATACCTTTTAATCATGGAGCTTTTTATACCGATCAGGGGGTTTTGCTTAAACTCGATGAGGGGCTTGCTATACTCGATCAGGGGACTTCGTGGTTATACTCGACCAGGGGACATTGTTATTCTCGATCAGGGGGCTTTGTTATACTCGATTAGGGACTTTATTATAATCGATCAGGGGAATTTGTTATACTCGATCTGGGGGCTTTGTTATACTCAATCAGGGGACTTTGTTATTCTCGACAAGGGGACATTGTTATACTCGATCAGGGGACTTTGTTATACTCGATCAGGGGGTTTTGTTATACTCAATCAGTGGAATTTGTTATACTCGACCAGGGGACTTTCTTATACTCGATCAGGGGACTTTGTTATTCTCGACCAGGGGCCATTGTTATACTCGATCAGGAGCCTTTGTTTTACTCGATAATGGGACTTTGTTATACTCGTCCAGGGGACTTTGTTATACTCGACAAGGGGGCTTTTTTCATACTCAATCAGGGGGCTTTGTTATACTCGATCAGAGGGCTTTGTTATACTCGATCAGGGAACTTTGTTATACTCGATCTGTTGAATTTGTTATACTCGATCAGGGGAATTTGTTATTCTCGACCAGGGGCCTATGTTATACTCGATCAGGGGACTTTGTTATACTCGATTACGGGACTTTATTATACTCGATCAAGGGACTTTGTTATACCAGAACAGGGGACTTTGTTATACTCGATCAGGGGACTTTGTTATTCTGATTATGGGACTTTGTTATACACGATCAAGGGACTTTGTTATACGCGATCAGGGGACTTTTTTATACTCGACCAGGGGACTTGTTATACTCGATCAGGGACTTTGTTACCTAGAACAGGGGGCTTTGAAGTATACTCGATCAAGGGACTTTGTTATACCGACCAGGGGACATTATTATACCGATCAGGGGGCTTTATATACTCGATCAGGTGAATTGTTGCACGATCAGGGAATTCTCAGCAGACTTCAAATCAGGGACTTTGTTATAGTCGATCAGGGGACTTTGTTATACTCGATTAGGGGCCTTTGTTATACTCGACAAGGGGCCTATGTTATACTCGATAATGGGACTTTGTTATACTCGACCAGGGGACTTTGTTATACTCGACCAGGGGGCTTTTTTATACTCGATGAGGGGGCTTTGCTATACTCGATCACAGGGCTTTGTTATATTCGATCAGGGAACTTTGTTATACTCGACCAGGGCACTTTGTTATACTCGATCAGGGGGCTTTGTAATACTCCATCAGGGAACTTTGTTATACTCGATCAGGGGAATTTGTTATACTCGATCAGAGGACTTTGCTATACTCGATTAGGGGCCTTTCTTATTCTCGATCAGGGGACTTTGTTATACTCGATCAGGGGACTTTGTTATACTCGATCAGGGGACTTTGTTATGCTCGACGAGGGGCCTTTGTTATGCTCGATAAGGAGCTTTTGATATATTCGATCATGGGACTTTGTTATACTCGACCAGGGGACATTGTTATACTCAACCAGGGACCTTTTTTATGCTCGATCAGTGGGTTTTGTTAAACTCGATGAGGGGGCTTTGTTATACTCGATCAGGGGACTTTGTTATACTCGACCAGGGGACTTTGTATACTCGACGAGGGGGTGTTGTTATATTCGATCATGGGACTTTGTTATACTCGACAAGGGGACATTGTTATACTCGACCAGGGAGCTTTTTTATACTCGATCGGGGGTTTTTCTTAAACTCGATGAGGGAGCGTTGTTATACTCGATCAGGGGGCTTTGTTATACTCGATGAGGGACTTTGTTATACTCGATCTGGGGAATTTGATATACTCGATCTGGGGGCTTCGTTATACTCAATCAGGGACTTTGTTATACTCGACCAGGGGACTTTGTTATACTCGATCAGGGGAATTTGTTATACTCGATCAGGGGGTTTTGTTATATTCAATCAGTGGACTTTGTTATACTCGACCAGGGGATTTTGTTATACTCGATCATGGGACTTTGTTATACTCGATCAGGGTAATTTGTTGTACTCGATTAGGGGGCCTTTGTTATACTCGACCAGGGGACCTTTTTATACTCGACAAGGGGGCTTTTTTCATACTCAATCAGGGGGCTTTGTTATACTCGATTAGGGGACTTTGTTATGGTCGACCAGGGGACTTTGTTATACTCGATGAGGGGGCTTTGTTATACTCGATCAGGGAACTTTAGTTATACTCGGGATCAGGGGACTTTGTTATACTCGATCAGCTTTATATACATCAGGACTTTGTTATACCTGGATCAGTAATTGCTACTCGGATCTGGGGCTTTGGTTATACCAATCAGGGACTTTGTTACTCGACCAGAGGACTTTTGTTTACTCGATCAGGGACTTTGTTATACTCGATCAGGGTACTTTGTTGTACTCGATTAGGGGGCCTTTGTTATACTCGATCAGGGACCTTTGTTACGCTCGATAATGGGACTTTGTTATACTCGAGCAGAGGGCTTTTTTATACTCAATGAGGAAGCTTTGTTGTACTCGATCAGAGAGCTTTGTTATACTCGATCAAGGGACTTTGTTACACTCGACCAGGGGACTCTGTTATACTCGATCAGGGGGCTTTGTTATACTCGATCAGGGGAATTTGTTATACTCAATCAGGGGAATTTGTTATACTCGACCAGGGGACTTTGTTTTAGTCGATCAGGGGACTTTGTTATACTCGATTAGGGGCCTTTGTTATACTCGAATTGGGGCCTATGTTATACTCGATAATGGGAATTTGTTATACTCGACCAGGGGACTTTGTTATACTCGACCAAGGGGCTTTTTTATACTCGATCAGGGGGCTTTGCTATACTCGATCACAGGACTTTGTTATATTCGATCAGGCTACTTTGTTATACTCGACCAGGGGACTTTGTTATACTCGATCAGGGGGCTTTGTAATACTCGATCAGGGAACTTTGTTATACTCGATCTGTTGAATTTGTTATACTCGATCAGGGGAATTTGTTATTCTCGACCAGGGGCCTTTGTTATACTCGATCAGGGGACTTTGTTATACTCGATTACGGGACTTTATTATACTCGATGAAGGGACTTTGTTATACTAGAACAGGGGACTTTGTTATACTCGATCAAGGGACTTTGTTATTCTGATTATGGGACTTTGTTATACACGATCAAGGGACTTTGTTATACTCGATCAAGGGACTTTGTTATACTAGAACAGGGGACTTTGTTATACTCGATAATGGGACTTTGTTATACTCGACCAGGGGACATTGTTATACTCGACCAGGGAGCTTTTTTATACTCGATCAGGGGGTTTTGTTAAACTCGATGAGGGGGCTTTGCTATACTCGATCAGGGGACTTTGTTATACTCGACCAGGGGACATTGTTATTCCCGATCAGGGGGCTTTGTTATACTCGATTAGGGACTTTATTATAATCGATCAGGGGAATTTGTTATACTCGATCTGGGGGCTTTGTTATACTCAATCAGGGGACTTTGTTATTCTCGACAAGGGGACATTGTTATACTCGATCAGGGGACTTTGTTATACTCGATCAGGGGGTTTTGTTATACTCAATCAGTGGAATTTGTTATTCTCGACCAGGGGACTTTCTTATACTCGATCAGGGGACTTTGTTATTCTCGACCAGGGGCCATTGTTATACTGGATCAGGAGCCTTTGTTTTACTCGATAATGGGACTTTGTTTTACTCGACCAGGGGACTTTGTTATACTCGACAAGGGGGCTTTTTTCATACTCAATCAGGGGGCTTTGTTATACTCGATCAGAGGGCTTTGTTATACTCGATGAGGAAACTTTCTTATACTCGATCTGTTGAATTTGTTATACTCGATCAGGGGAATTTGTTATTCTCGACCAGGTGCCTTTGTTATACTCGATCAGGGGACTTTGTTATACTCGATTACGGGACTTTATTATACTCGATCAAGGGACTTTGTTATACTAGAACAGGGGACTTTGTTATACTCGATCAGGGGACTTTGTTATTCTGATTATGGGACTTTGTTATACACGATCAAGGGACTTTGTTATACTCGACCAGGGGACTTTTTTATACTCGACCAGGGGACTTTGTTATACTCGATCAGGGGACTTTGTTATACTAGAACAGGGGCTTTGTTATACTCGATCAGGGGACTTTGTTATACTCGTCCAGGGGACTTTGTTATACTCGATCAGGGGGCTTTGTTATACTCGATCAGTGGAATTTGTTATACTCGATCAGGGGAATTTGTTATACTCGACCAGGGGACTTTGTTATAGTCGATCAGGGGACTTTGTTATACTCGATTAGGGGCCTTTATTATACTCGATCAGGGGCCTATGTTATACTCGATAATGGGACTTTGTTATACTCGACCAGGGGACTTTAATATACTCGACCAGGGGGCTTTTTTATACTCGATGAGGGGGCTTTGCTATACTCGATCACAGGGCTTTGTTATATTCGATCAGGGAACTTTGTTATACTCGACCAGGGCACTTTATTATACTCGATCAGGGGGCTTTGTAATACTCCATCAGGGAACTTTGTTATACTCGATCAGGGGAATATGTTATACTCGATCAGAGGACTTTGTTATACTCGATTAGGGGCCTTTCTTATTCTCGATCAGGGGACTTTGTTATACTCGATCAGGGGACTTTGTTATACTCGATCAGGGGACTTTGTTATGCTCGACGAGGGGCCTTTGTTATGCTCGATAAGGAGCCTTTGTTATATTCGATCATGGGACTTTGTTATACTCGACCAGGGGACATTGTTATACTCAACCAGGGAGCTTTTTTATGCTCGATCAGTGGGTTTTGTTAAACTCGATGAGGGGGCTTTGTTATACTCGATCAGGGGACTTTGTTATACTCGACCAGGGGACTTTGTATACTCGACGAGGGGGTGTTGTTATATTCGATCATGGGACTTTGTTATACTCGACAAGGGGACATTGTTATACTCGACCAGGGAGCTTTTTTATACTCGATCGGGGTTTTTTTTTAAACTCGATGAGGGAGCGTTGTTATACTCGATCAGGGGGCTTTGTTATACTCGATGAGGGACTTTGTTATACTCGATCTGGGGAATTTGATATACTCGATCTGGGGGCTTCGTTATACTCAATCAGGGACTTTGTTATACTCGACCAGGGGACTTTGTTATACTCGATCAGGGGAATTTGTTATACTCGATCAGGGGGTTTTGTTATATTCAATCAGTGGACTTTGTTATACTCGACCAGGGGATTTTGTTATACTCGATCATGGGACTTTGTTATACTCGATCAGGGTAATTTGTTGTACTCGATTAGGGGGCCTTTGTTATACTCGACCAGGGGACCTTTTTATACTCGACAAGGGGGCTTTTTTCATACTCAATCAGGTGGGCTTTGTTATACTCTCGATTAGGGACTTGTTATGGTCGACCAGGGACCTTTATACTCGATGAGGGGCCGGTTATACCCGATAAGGGAACTTTGTTATACTCTGATCAGGGGACTTTGTTATACTCGATCAGGGGGCTTTGTTATACTCGATCAGGGACTTTGTTATACTCGATCAGGGGAATTTGTTATACTCGATCTGGGGGCTTTGTTATACTCAATCAGGGACTTTGTTATACTCGACCAGGGGACTTTGTTTTACTCGATCAGGGGACTTTGTTATACTCGATCAGGGTACTTTGTTGTACTCGATTAGGGGGCCTTTGTTATACTCGATCAGGGACCTTTGTTACGCTCGATAATGGGACTTTGTTATACTCGAGCAGAGGGCTTTTTTATACTCAATGAGGAAGCTTTGTTGCGGCTTCAGATCAGAAGAGCTTTGTTATACTCGATCACACCTTTTGTTACACCCCACCAGGACTCCTTGTTATACCCGATCAGGGGGCTTTGGTTATACTCGATCAGGGAATTTATATACTCAATCAGGGGGAATTTGTTATACTCGATCAGGGGACTTTGTTTTAGTCGATCAGGGGACTTTGTTATACTCGATTAGGGGCCTTTGTTATACTCGAATTGGGGCCTATGTTATACTCGATAATGGGAATTTGTTATACTCGACCAGGGGACTTTGTTATACTCGACCAAGGGGCTTTTTTATACTCGATCAGGGGGCTTTGCTATACTCGATCACAGGACTTTGTTATATTCGATCAGGCTACTTTGTTATACTCGACCAGGGGACTTTGTTATACTCGATCAGGGGGCTTTGTAATACTCGATTAGGGAACTTTGTTATACTCGATCAGGGGAATTTGTTATACTCGATGAGAGGACTTTGTTATACTCGATTAGGGGCCTTCTTCTTCTCGAGCAGAGGACTTTGTTATACTCGATCAGGGGACTTTGTTATACTCGATCAGGGGACTTTGTTATACTCGACCAGGGGCCTTTGTTTTGCTCGATAAGGAGCCTTTGTTATATTCGATCATGGGACTTTGTTATACTCGACCAGGGGACATTGTTATACTCGACCAGGGAGCTTTTTTATACTCGATCAGGGGGTTTTGTTAAACTCGATGAGGGGGCTTTGTTATACTCGATCAGGAGACTTTGTTATACTCGACCAGGGGACATTGTTATTCTCGATCAGGGGGCTTTGTTATACTCGATTAGGGACTTTATTATACTCGATCAGGGGAATTTGTTATACTCGATCTGGGGGCTTTGTTATACTCAATCAGGGGACTTTGTTATTCTCGACAAGGGGACATTGTTATACTCGATCAGGGGACTTTGTTATACTCGATCAGGGGTTTTTGTTATACTCAATCAGTGGACTTTGTTATACTCGACCAGGGGACTTTGTTATACTCGATCAGGTGACTTTGTTATTCTCGACCAGGGGCCTTTGTTATACTCGATCAGAGGCCTTTGTTTTACTCGATAATGGGACTTTGTTATACTCGACCAGGGGACTTTGTTATATTCGACAAGGGGGCTTTTTTCATACTCAATCAGGGGGCTTTGTTATACTCGATCAGAGGGCTTTGTTATACTCGGATCAGGGAAACTTTATTATACTCGATCTAAGTTGAATTTATACCGATCAGGGGAATTTGCTAGACTTTAATCAGGGCCCTTTTGTTATACTTCCGACTCGTGACTTTGTTATTCCCGATTGGTGACTTTTCTTATACTCGATCAAGGGATCTTGTTATACTTAGAACAGGGACTTTGGTTATACTCGATCAGGGACTTTGCTATTCTGGATTATGGACCTTTGCTTATACACTTATCATGGACTCTTGCTATACCCGATCAGGATATATATACACGACCAGGGCCTTTGTTATACCTTGATCAGGACCATATACCAGAACAGGGGCTTTGTTATACTCTCGATCAGGGACTTGGTTATACCTTTGACCAGGACTTTAAGAGGCCTGGATCAGGGCGCTTTGTTATACTCGATCAGTGGAATTTGTTATACTCGATCAGGGGAATTTGTTATACCCGACCAGGGGACTTTGTTATAGTCGATCACGGGACTTTGTTATACTCGATTAGGGGTCTTTGTTATACTCGATCAGGGGCCTATGTTATACTCGATAATTTGACTTTGTTATACTCGACCAGGGGACTTTGTTATACTCGACCAGGGGGCTTTTTTATGCTCGATCAGGGGGCTTTGCTATACTCGATCACAGGGCTCTGTTATATTCGATCAGGGGACTTTGTTATACTCCACCAGGGCACTTTGTTATACTCGATCAGGGGGCTTTGTAATACTCGATCAGGGTACTTTGTTATACTCGATCAGGGGAATTTGTTATACTCGATCAGAGGACTTTGTTAAACTCGATTAGGGGCCTATCTTATTCTCGATCAGGGGACTTTGTTATACTCGATCAGGGGACTTTGTTATACTCGATCAGGGGACTTTGTTATACTCGACCAGGGGCCTTTGTTATGCTCAATAAGGAGCCTTTGTTATATTCGATCATGGGACTTTGTCATACTCGACCAGGGGACATTGTTATACTCGACCAGGGAGCTTTTTTATACTCGATCAGGGGGTTTTGTTATACTCGATCAGGGGGCTTTGTTATACTCGATCAGTGGAATTTGTTATACTCGATCAGGGGAATTTGTTATACTCGACCAAGGGACTTTGTTATAGTCGACACAGGGGACTTTGTTATACTCGATCAGGAATATTTGTTATACTCGATCAGTGGACTTTGTTATACTCGATCAGGGGACTTTGTTATACTCGATCAGGGGACTTTGTTATACTCGACCAGGGGCCTTTGTTATACTCGATCAGGGGCCTTTGTTATACTCAATTAGGGAACTTTGTTATACTTGATCAAGGGCCTTTTTATATTCGATAAGGGGACTTTGTTATACTCGACCAGGGGACTTTGTTATATTCGACGAGGGGGCTTTGATATACTCAATTAGAAACTTTGTTATACTCGAACAGGGGACTTTGTTATACTCGATCAAGGGACTTTGTTATACTAAATCCGGGGGCTTTGTTATACTCGATGAGGGGAATTTGTTATACTCGACCAGGGGACTTTGTTATAGTCAATCAGGGGACTCTGTTATACTCGATTAGGGGCCTTTGTTATACTCGATGAGGGGCCTATGTTATACTCGATAATGGGACTTTGTTATACTCGACCAAGGGACTTTGTTATACTCGATCAGGGGACTTTGTTATTCTCGACCAGGGGCGTTTGTTATACTCGATCAGGGGCCTTTGTTTTACTCGATAATGGGACTTTGTTATACTCGACCAGGGGACTTTGTTATACTCAACAAGGGGGCTTTTTTCATACTCAATCAGGGGGCTTTGTTATACTCGATCAGGTGACTTTGATAAACTCGATTAGGGGACTTTGTTTTACTCGACCATGGGCCTTTATTATACTCGATCAGGGGCCTTTGTTTTACTCGATAATGGGACTTTGTTATACTTGACCAGGGGACTTTGTTATACTCAACAAGGGGGCTTTTTTCATACTCAATCAGGGGGCTTTGTTATACTTGATCAGAGGGCTTTGTGTATACTCGATCAGGGGACTTTGTTATGCTCGACCAGGGGACTTTGTTATACTCGATGAGGGAGCTTTGTTATACTCGATTAGGGAACTTTGTTATACTCGATCAGGGGAATTTGTTATACTCGATCAGGGGCGTTTGTTTTACTCAATAATAGGACTTTGTTATACTCGACCAAGGGACTTTGTTATACTCGACCAGGGGGCTTTTTTCATACTCAATCAGAGGGCTTTGTTATACTCGATCAGAGGGCTTTGTTATACTCGATCAGGGGACTTTGTTATGCTCGACCAGGGGACTTTGTTATACTCGATGAGGGGGCTTTGTTATACTCGATCAGGGGAATTTGTTATACTCGACCAGGGGAATTTGTTATATTCGACCAGGGGCCTTTTATACTCGATCAGGGGACTTTGTTATTCTGATTATGGGACTTTGTTATACTCGATCATGGGACTTTGTTATACTCGACCAGGGGACTTTGTTATACTCGATCAGGGTACTTTGTTGTACTCGATTAGGGGGCCTTTGTTATACTCGATCAGGGACCTTTGTTACGCTCGATAATGGGACTTTGTTATTCTCGACCAGAGGGCTTTTTTATACTCAATGAGGAAGCTTTGTTGTACTCGATCAGAGAGCTTTGTTATACTCGATCAAGGGACTTTGTCACACTCGAGCAGGGGACTCTGTTATACTCGATCAGGAGGCTTTGTTATACTCGATCAGGGGAATTTGTTATACTCAATCAGGGGAATTTGTTATACTCGACCAGGGGACTTTGTTTTAGTCGATCAGGGGACTTTGTTATACTCGATTAGGGGCCTTTGTTA
>NW_024725087.1:0-12739 GCF_018991925.1 Homarus americanus | reverse complement strand
CCCCCCGCCCTCAGTCAGTGTTTTTCACTTTGTTTACACGAGGAGCCTGCAAGTCTAATGAGTTCCAGTTCTACTAGGTCTTAGTTCTAATGGGTATCAAGTGATAATGAGTCTCAGTTATAGTGATTCCCCAGTTGTAATAACCCCCAGTTATAATGATAGGTCTCTGCAGGGCCGGCGCTACCCACTAGGCGAACTAGGCGATCGCCTAGGGCGCCAACATCTGGGGGCGCCACAAATTCAGGGCAAACTTGGATAAAATTAAAAATGAATGGAAAACTGTGGTGGACACTGTGGTGGAGCCGTGGAGGGTCGGAGCAGGATGTTAGAAGGGGGGGGGTGGTCGGAGGGAGGCGAGGGTAGGTAGACGGTAGCCGACTGTGTTTTCTTTTTTAATATTATTCGTTAACCCCCCGGAGGGACTAACCCGGGTCCTTATCTTTGGCGGCCTGGAGAACTGTCGAGCAGTGACCTGAAGGCTGACATCTGAGGAACCCTTCTCCCAACCCCACCATCCCCTCCTCTCCCTTACTGCCAGGGCGGCTGAGCCGCCCCTTCCCTGTCTTTGTCGGGATGAGGCAAGGTTACCTGACCTCTGAAGTTTACGTCAAGAATTTATTGACTTAATGTAATAACAATAATTGGTTATTTGCATGGGTGAAGTAATAAAGCCACAAGATGAAAACAATGTAGTCATGGGTTACTGTACCTACATTAGCTTACCAAAACTTTCAAGGGGGCGCACATCTAAAGGCTTGCCTAGGGCGCCAAATCATCTTGCACCGGCCCTGGGTCTCTGTTCTAATGGGCCTCATTTATAACGGGCCCCAGTTATAATGGACCCCCAGTTATAAGAGGCCTCACTAATCCTGGGCCTCGGCCCTCACTTGTACGTAATGGGACCCAATCACAATACCGTTCCAGTTCTAAGAGGCATCAGTCCTAGTAAATACCACTTCTTATGGGTTCCAGACCAAAAAGTCCCTAACCTAACCTAACCTGAGGATCGATACCAGAGGTTAAGTTAGGTTAAGGCTTAGTTGGGGCCTATCTGGCTAGGGTCCATTTAGAAATGAAATCCATCAGAACTAAGACCCATTAGAGTTGGGGCCCATAGTGATGGTTAACATGCTGTGGCAACTGTCCGGGAACAACAGAACGACTTGTTTACACTGTAGAGGAGGAGTAGGAACTGTTCATGTACGAGGTGTATTATGTTTCAACCTTGATCTTTGTATATTGTACTACCTCACGGAGAACACAGTCCATCTGGCCTCCTTCTCATACATCTCTCGTTCATTCTTACTCTTCTTTCACTTAACTTAAGAGAGTATATGTATGATTTCAAGGCTGGTTGAGGAGGGGGAGGATGAGGCCTCTAAGTGGGGAAATAATTTTATAGCGTTATTTTAGCTGAGGGAAGACCAGGTGAAAGAAAGGGTTTAGGAAGTTGGTAGTTGTGATCCTAGGAGCAATGTTTACACACTCTACTCCTCCGTGGATGTGTTGTAGACGGTCGTACCCTGATGGTGAGGTGGTGGTCGTACCCTGATGGTGAGGTGGCGGTCCTATCCTTATGGTGCGGTGGTGGTCGTACCTTTATGGTGAAGTGGTGGTCGTACCCTGATGGTGAAGTGGTGGTCGTACCAACAGGAAATTCCCAGGGAGGTGATCCAGGGAGGGGGGAAGGGTGCCGGACTCCCTACTCCCCCTCCCCCCCCCATCACCACCTTCCACCTGTGCTGTGTGAGACTCCAGCCAGCTGACGGGTGAATCCCCGCCCTTCGCCGCCACTTCCCACTCACCTACCCACCCACCCACCCACCTACCCTCCCACCCACCCACCTACCCTCCCACCCACCTACCTACCTACCCTCCCACCCACCTACCTACCCTCCCACCTGGCCACCCACCCACCTACCTACCCTCCCACCCACCTACCTACCCTTTCACCTTGCCACCCACCCACCTACCTACCCTCTCACCTGGCCACCCACCTACCTACCCTCTTACCGCCCGACCGTCCCACCTGCCTCCCCCACCAACCTACCCTCTCACGGGTACAGATTCGGCTACGCGAAACAAATTCAGAATTTTTGCATTTTGTAAACGTGTTCTAATAAACGGTGTTCAATCCAGACCGCCAAACGCGCCACATTTCGCGTGTTTTCCGAATTCATAGCAATTTTAACGAAGCCGTGTGCTATCTATAGGTCTATAAATTCCAGATCGTTTGCAAAATACGCACCCACAAGGGAACTCCTGTATAGTGCTTCCTGCGGCACCACTTTCCCCGATGATTCTATCCAAATATAGACATCGCACACGAGGTCTGTTCGAGGTCTGTTCTGATTCTTTTCATCTTCAATCAACCCGGGAATTGGCTGTTATAAATCTATGCTGTCAATGCCCCTGTGACCTCTTGTGGGCGTCTTCCTGTGATCAACACACAACTTGATGATGGTAGATGGTGCCAGTTGACTATATGGTGTTGAGATTCTGGTGGAGACGAAGTGCGTGTGTGTGTGTATGTGTGTGTGTGTGTTAGAGAATAGTTGGTAGTCTTATCATTCGTAGTTTGTATCAAATGTTGAGTGTCGTTGTAGTGGCTTAACACAGTATTGTCCCGTGATGGTCGGGCCTCGTGTGGTCGTTACCAGCCTCTACTCAACACTAATACCTTTACTGTTTCTTTTTTATTCATATTCACCACAAGTGTATGTTGTTGTTGTTGTTTTTTCAGGTAAAAATTGACAAAACTTTAATATTCAGACCAATAACATCATTTCAAACTTGCACTACGTTTATTTATTTTTATTTCGGTTCCAAAATATCCGACAACTGCTCAACCACATCACAAAATCATTTCGAGTTCTTTGTAGCGCTCGAGTTTTATCGCATATCAGAATGACAGATAACCGCTATAATCATACCATAAATTGTACTAAAACTCCCATAGTGCTTGATTTGTGTCTCAGTTGAAAATGGCCGACAATAAGTATAATCACACACAAAAAGTCTACTGATGGAGAGTTCGTTTTTATCTCTTTTCAAAATGACCGCCACCTGAAATACAAAACACACACTAACATAATCCTTCGTATATTACCTTCACCAAATTTTTGCTTTCCTGATTAAGTGAAATCCCATAGAGGAGTTTACACTGCACTGATAAAGGTACACACGGAAATTTTACGGTAATTCCACTCCTTCCCTCCTTCTCTCTCCCCCTTTCTTTTTCATTCTCTTCCTCTCTTCTTTTTTTTCACAACCTCCTCCCTCCTTCCTTCCTCCTCCCTCCCTCCCTCCCTCCTTCCCTCCCTTTCTAGTCTCTCCCTCCCCTCCCTTTCTAGTCTCTCCCTCCCCTTCCTTTCTCTCCCTCCCTGGAGTTGTGTGACCATCCCCCGCGGAAAAGTGGCAAGGCCGAGTTCAGTTCGCGTCTGGCCAAAGTTTTGAGGGACGTTATAGGGCGTGGATGGGCGGTCTGTTGTGTTGTGTTTTGTCGTATATTTTGGCGACTATTTTTTTCCTATCTCTTTTATATTTCTCTCTTAATCTGTATATTCTTTATTTTCTTTTTTCTTTTGTCATTCATTGTTTTATTCGTTTATTTTTCTCGCTTCGGGTTTTTCCTTTCTTTTATCCATTTTTTTCTTTTCCTTTATCTCGTTTTTTTCTTAATTTTTCTGTTTATTTTCTCGTTCGTTATTTAATTTTTGTTCTTTTTCCTTTTGTATTCTCCCTCTCGTTCTCTGTCCATTATTTTCTTTTATATTTCGTTCCTTTTCATATTTTCTTTCGTTTTCCTGTTCCCTTTCTCATTCGTTCTTTATTCATTATTCATTTTCATTTCTTTCTGTATTTCTCCATCTTTCCTTCTTGTGTTTTCTCATTATCGATTTTTTTTCTTTTTCTTTCTTTTCAAAAGTTTTTTCTCATTGGTGAAAGTCTATCCAGAAGGTCCACTTATCGCCTATTTGTTGACTGGTTAACTGGACCCCAGTCGTAATAGTCCCTAGTACTAATGGGTCCCAACTCTAATGGGTCCCAGTAATAATGAGCCCCAACTCTAATAGGTCCCAGTATTAGTGAGCCCCAACTCGAATGGGTCCCAGTATAAATGGGTCCCATCTCTAATGGGGCCCAGTATAAATGAGCCCCATCTCTAATGGGTCCCAGTATTAATGAGCCCCATCTCTAATGGGTCCTAGCATTAATGGGCCCCAACTCTAATGGGACCCAGTATTAATGGGCCCCAACTCTAATGGGTCCCAGTATTAATGAGCCCCATCTCTAATGGGTCCCTGTATTAATGGGCCCCAACTCTAATGGGACCCAGTATTAATGGGCCCCAACTCTAATGGGACCCAGTATTAATGGGCTCCAACTCTAATGGGTCCCAGTATTAATGGGCCCCAACTCTAATGGGACCCAGTATTAATGGGCCCCAACTCTAATGGGTCCCAGTATTAATGGGCCCCAACTCTAATGGGTCTTAGTTCTGATGGATTTCATTTCTAAATGGACCCTAGCCAGATAGGCCCCAACTAAGCCTTAACCTAACTTAACCTCTGGTATCGATCCTCAGGTTAGGTTAGGTTAGGGACTTTTTGGTCTGGAACCCATTAGAAGTGGTATTTACTAGGACTGATGCCTCTTAGAACTGGAACGGTATTGTGATTGGGTCCCATTACGTACAAGTGAGGGCCGAGGCCCAGGATTAGTGAGGCCTCTTATAACTGGGGGTCCATTATAACTGGGGCCCGTTATAAATGAGGCCCATTAGAACAGAGACCTATCATTATAACTGGGGGTTATTACAACTGGGGAATCACTATAACTGAGACTCATTATCACTTGATACCCATTAGAACTAAGACCTAGTAGAACTGGAACTCATTAGACTTGCAGGCTCCTCGTGTAAACAAAGTGAAAAACACTGACTGAGGGCGGGGGTGAGGTCGTGTTGGACCCGGTAACACCTCTCCGGGCGTGTTGGTCTTGTGATTAATTTACGAGTCTACCCTGAGCCTGAAGGTTGTAAGTGTGGTCCTCTGTTGACACGTGTCACTTCATTCCTGCACTCTGCTACACGAGTTCTTCTTTTGTGTGTTAGAATGTGATGCCAGGCTTGGGTTTATGTCATGGCTGTGAGGTTTGGTTTCGTCATTAATGTTATCGTAAGGCTTGTTGTAAACGTCATGTCAGGTTTCTATTACTTATATTAATTTGAAGTCAGTCAAGTCAATGCAATCTCAGACTTTTCGACAGTCGTTTTCTCGTTTAGCAAATTAATGGGATCAGTTTTACAGTTGTTTAAGCCTCTTGAGAACGTTGGCTTAATCCTTAATCCTCTGAATACAATGGCTTACTCCCTTGATCACGTTGTTATAACCCTTTCTATATGATGACCTGTTCCTGAGTACAGTGACTTAACCACCTAAGTACAGTGTCTACGTACCCACAAGAATAGGTCATCTCATTCAAAGGGTTAAGTCATCGTACTCAAGCGGTTAAGGTACCTTACTCGGTTGATTTACTGTACTCAGAGGCTGGTATTGTACTCAACTGGTGATATACCTAACCCACTGGTCTATTTCAAGGGGTAAATATATCTTGCTCATTGTGTTAAATAATCGTACTCTATAGGGGGGGTCTGGGTTAATTCATTGTACTCACAGGGGTTGGCATCGTACTCAGAGGGTTAAGTTAGGAAACAATAATGCCAAGTCCCCACGTCATTGATTCTTCACGCTACCCGGTGTGGAAAATACAATTACTGTACCATGGTCAAGCTTTACGCTTTGTCTCCACATGTAAAGATATTTTTCCACTTGTTGTCTTCGTCTCTGTACTAAGACTTAATTCTGTTTGCTCGTTATAGTCCTGGATTTATGTGGCCTCGGCTCTGAAGTCTTGAGGGAAATTCTTCTCAATCGTGATGTAATAAGTTGTGGTTCCCCGGAGAGATACAAAGTCTGGCAGGATTGATAAAGGCAGCTTGAAAATCCTTGGAGTGGAGAGCCTTGATTGCCAACCCTAAGGCATGATTGATTGATTGAATAAGCTTTGAGTTTGTGACTCAGAGCTTCGTATATTTCTTCAAATTTATTTTTTCACAAATGCAAATGAGATGAACTCCTCCTCGTGGTCACAGGTGTAAAATTAAGATAATCGTGAGATATTACTGTTCACAGGGATGAGTCCTCGGAAAGATCTATATTATCTCAGGATATAATACTCGTTGAATCCACTTATTTAAGGCTTATCATAGACCTTCAAATTATATTTCTTCTCTGATAACGAAGTTGTCTGGATTCTTGTGGTCGTAGGGAAGAATTGCCAATAAAAAAATTCTTTATAAAAATTTTGATCTCAGATCCCATCATTTCAAGGGATTATAATTTAGCTTCAAATTGAGACTCGTTCTCTGCCAACCAGTTGGTGGTCGCAAGTGTCGTGGCCGCTGGACGACGACGGATTCTGTGGGAGAGGTTTCTTTTTTGCATATATGATACTGGAACCCTACAGTACACTAAAAGGCTCCGAATTTAGTTTCGGATTGTAGATGAAGATTTTTACATATAAGTGGTCTGTTCCGGTTATGAAATTTGTCAAATAGTTATGTAACAATGTCTCAACGTATATGTGAAAAGGTGTATTAAGTAAAGACACTAGTATTTGAGTTAAGTGAGTCACCAGATCACAATAGAAGTTGGTTGATAAAGTGGTGTGAGATAAATTAAGTGAGGCTTGTGTTAAAATTGATGACAAATTTGTTTTATGTGGAGGTTATATTAGCTAAATAATAGGTGGATATATCATATAGTAGAAGGAAATTTGGAGTTTTCATATGCTAATTACTCAAGTATACTCAAGTTTGGATGTAGGGAATAATATGTATGTACAGGTATGTATTAATTGCAAGACTTAACAAACACCAAGGTAAATTATTGGTTGCAGACATAGTGACGGTTGTCTCTCTCTCTCTCTCACTCACACACACACACACACACACACGCACACGCACACACACACACACACACACACTATTCCAACCTTATGAATCCTAACAGTACCTTCAGTTTTTCACCTCCAGATTACAGAACAAAACTCTGCCTAACAAAAGCTTCATTATCATCATCAGCACACACACAGCGTCACCACACCTTGCAATATCACAACACAAGGCGAATGCAGAAAAAAACAATGGTAAATATACCCTCTTTTCTTATTAGTCTCATCTTGACGATTAAATCTCTATCATTAAGTCCAGAGTCTAGCAATGTTCCATGTTGTTGCCCGCACCTGCTGTAGAGTGAGTTATTGTTAGTATGGGAAGGACCGTGTCTCGGGCCTTGTGTCTGTAGTGTGTGTGTTTTTTTTTTTCAGTACTGAAATCAGATTCTGGGATGACGGTAACCCCTCATGTCCGGTTACTCCATTAAGGTACTTTAGTTAATTAGTGTTTCACCTGGAGACCTTTACCTATTAGGGTTGTATGGATGACTTGATGTTTGACGTGACATAATAGGATTTCAGTATTAAGTTTAGACAAGAGATGAGATAATTTTCAGTTTATTATGTTGGTATGCAAATAAGTCTAAAAGGTTAAATGAATCACTTGCAGATTAGCAACCCACCATATTTTACCTGATGATTAAACACCTTAACGTTATCTAGGGGAGAAGTGGATCTTTCATCCCATCCCGACTCTGGTGTGGAGGTGAGTTGGGGGAGGGGGAGTGGAGAGGAGGGGAGGGGGCAGAGAGAGTGTCAGATGAGGGTGGGGGGTGTCAGAGTTAAGTTGGACCGTTTGGTGGTCTGCCAAGGGACTGTCATGTGAGTGGTCAGGTGGAATTTAATTTTGGATGTCGTGTAGGTTGGTGTCGGGGGTAGGAAACAGGTGGACTTTCATATGAGAAGTCAAGGTGGTTAGATAGGCTGCCATGTAGGGTCGGAGGGGGAGGTGTGACTGTTCTCAGTCTCATAGTGTGCTGCTTTCACTACAGAACCATGGCTAACGTGTAGGGTCGGAGGGGGAGGTGTGACTGTTCTCAGTCTCATAGTGTGCTGCTTTCACTACAGAACCATGGCTAACGTAACACCGTCGCTTGAAGGATAAGGCTAGCGATCTTGCCCAGGTCGTGTTCTTAGCTGTCTGAGTTTTATCATCTCCTTTGTTTTAATTTTTCCTTCTTCATGTTACCTGAACTTTGGGATTTATTCCAGGATTAATTTATAACCAAATTTTGTATATAGTTGATACCTGATACGAAATTGGTTCATGAAGATTTACGCCATCACATATGAGAGTAAATGGTCAAAACGTGATTATTTTCTTAACAGACATACTTGCTGGTGCACACATTTAGGGACATCACGTGTATATCTGCCGTTCATACCAAGGATGTTCACTGAAGTTCATTGTTATAGCGTGAACAGTATTTTGAATGATCTAAGTACAATTTTCTTAAGTGTACAGACACGAGTATATTTTCAGAGCAATTTTTCTCGCTCGTTCTAAACTCCGTCCCTATTATCACCCGGTCCTTCTACCACAAATCCTACGTCACACATTTTATTATACATCATCCCATGTCATTTCCAAGTTTATTCTCATGGTCACTCGGTCATCACTGATTTTTTTCCATTTCATATCTTTCACACTACCTTTTATTGGTCCCTCAGGGTAACATAATTATCTCCACTCTACTTCCCCAGTGCTGCCTCCGTTCCGCCTTCCCGTTGATGCCTCCTTTCCACCACCCCACTGGTGCCTCCACGCCACCTCCCCACTGGTGCCTCCACGCCACCTCCCCACTGGTGCCTCCACGCCACCTCACCACTGGTGCCTCCACTCCACCTCCCCACTGGTGCCTCCACTTCACCTTCCCACTGGTGCCTCCACTCCACCTCCCCACTGGTGCCTCCACTCCCCTCCCCTGGTGCCTCCCACTCCACCTCCCCACTGGTGCCCCTCCCTCCACCTCCCCCTGGTGCCTCCTCCTCCCATTGGTGCCTCCCTCCACCCCTACCCTGGGCCACCTCCCTCCCTCCCCACAGGTGCCTCCCTCCCCACCTCCCCACTGGTGCCTCCTCCCCCTCCCCCTGTTTTCCTCCCACCTCCCCACAGGTACCCTCCACTCCACCCCTCCCCACTGGTGCCTCCCTCCCCACCTCCCCACTGGTGCCTCCACTCCCCTTCCCTGGGTACCTCCTCCCCTCCCCTACATTTTCCTCCCCACCCCAGCTGGTGCCTCCCTCCCACCTCCCCACTGGTGCCTCCCTCCCACCTCCCCTAGTGCCTCCTCTCACCTCCCCACTAGTGCCTCCACTCCACCTCCCCTGAGTGCCCTCCCTCCACCTTCCCACTGGGCCTCCACTCTGCCCCTGTTGCCTACTCCCCTCACATTTCCTCCTCCCTCCCCCTGGTGCCTCCCTCCCACTTCCCACTGGTGCACTCCACCTCCCCACTGGTGCCTCCCTCCCACCTCCCCACTGGTGCCTCCTCCCACCTCCCCACCTGGTGCCTCCACTCCACCCCTTCCCTGGTACCTCCCTCCACCTCCCCCACTGGTGCCTCTCCTTTCCCACTGTTTCTCCTCCCACCTCCCACTGAACTCACTCCCCTCCCCACTCCACCTCCATGCTTCTCTCCCCTGGCACTCTTACCTTCTAGTATTCGTGCTCGACGCTCCCTATTACTCTTCTTCTACAACGCCTCTTGTCTCTCTCAGGTTCCCTCCCTCCCTTCCTCCTTCCCTCCCCTACCCTCCCACGCATTTCAGCATCTACCCTCCCTTCCCTCCATCTACTCCTTCTATAAACCCCTGTAGTTCCTTCACCCCGTCCCTCCTTCCATTCACTCCCTCTTTTATCACCTCCCTCCTTCCTTTCATCCATTCCTCTGCCCCATATGCTTTCCTTTGCTCCTTACATCGTCTCTCTTTCTACCTCTTGACATTTACTCTACTCTTACAACCCTCCCCTCTTTCCTCCTTCCTTCCTTCCTTCCTTCCTTCCTCCCATTCTTCCTCCCTTCCTTCCCTTCTTCCTCCTTTCCTCCTCTTTTTCCTTCCTTCCTTCCTTCTTCCTTCCTTCCTTTACTTCCTTCCTCTTTGCTCCTCTCCCATCTCTCCTTGCCCCCTTTTACACCCCTGCCTCCCACCACCCATCTGGTGTAGAGGTGAGCAAGCTAAATTGAAAAATCAATGTGGTATTGTTGCAGTACTAAGCATACAAAACTCATCTTCAACAAATTTTTTTATAATAAGTCCTACCTACATCAAATGGATTTTTAAATGTACATATTTGTGAATTTATAACATAACCAGCGTTTGCACACATGTTACTGTTTCAAGTTTCAAATTATTATATTTTATTATCCGTAGTCTATTTGAAAGTAACTAATGCCTTCATACTCTCTTTGCTTTGGTTTCTTGTCATCAGTAGTCTGCTTGCTATTTGTGCTTTGATGTAACCTTCTCGCCTCTCGTGGCTGTAAACATGGCCCGCTGCTTCTGTGACCATTTTCACACATCTCTCCACACTTTGGGTGTGGGAAGGCCACTTCGGCACCTGCATTGGAGTCTCTTTAAGGTTTCTCAATTCTTGGCTAGTTAGACTTGTTGTCAATGGTGGCTCTAAGACTTCCAAACTCAAGTCAACCAATTCTGACAATTTGGTGGCATTGACGTTTATTGGGGGAACTTTTCTTGAATGAAACGAACAGTCTCCCAACTGGTCGTCATCTATTAGCGTTCCTCTAATCTTTAGAATGACTTCTACAGCCTCGGTTCAGAGATTGGTACATTGACTGCAAAGCATTGCTTGCAAAACTGCTTCTGATCGAGCATACCAAGCGGACCTTCTTGCCACAGGTAACACGATGTCCCTCACTACCTTCCTCTGTGTTCTTACTAGCTGTAATTGAAACAAAAGGTGATTGGGCCCATCCACCCACATAGGATTAAGTTTCACACTAAACCACTGGGGAAGATAAACTCCAATAATAAATTCAACAATTAACCTCAAATTCTTCAGCACTTTGCCCTTCAATTCGTGTTTGGAAATCCAAATCCTGCAGAAACGAAGAGCTGTAGTTAACCAACGGCTGTGACTGACAGGTCCAATCTCCAAGAGAGCCAATGACTGAGGCACTTCTCCTGATCTTATTGCTTGGGCAATACGATAAGCATAGGATTGATCTGTGCTGAGTTCTTTGATGACTCCTTCAGACAACGCCGGAAGGGGAGGGCCAACTTCGACCTTTGGAAAGGTTGTATTTATTTCTAGTTGTGTTGCTTCATCCAGCATGATGCCAAGGGGACCTGACCACTTGTTGCTCTTTGTAGGACCATCAAGTTCCTGGATGAGATGACGAAGAGGTAGCTCGCCTGTATGTAAATCACATACAATCCCAACAAGTCTTCTTCCTAGTTTTTTCTCTAAATGCGTCATTACACCCCCCTGCCATCCGGTGTTCACTGCAGTTGAATCTCCACCAACAGCCTGCAGTGAACTGCCAAGTCCTCTCTCCTGAACCCAACATAAAATATGATCAGCAATGACCTCTGCATGTTTCTTCCCTTCTACTTCAGTTTCGGGAGCAAAGTGAAACAAAAACCGACCACCAGGCTCAGAACAGACAGAGTAGTGTTCTTCTTTGATGAGACCTGGAAACTTTCTGTTCACTCCCTCTACTTCTAGTAAAACTTTTGTGTCATCTATTCTTCCATCAAACAAAAGACAGGAGAGCCCTCCCTCGCTTAAATCTTTTTCATGCTGATCAGATATTTCCTTCATTATTTTTTCTTGTGCTCTTCTAATTTTATTATGATCTATCACCAAAGATACATCCTCTCGGCTGATGAGGCCTGCATCTATCCAAGCGGCAGTTGCAATTTCTGCAACCTCACGAAGTCCAGCATGGTGGCGAATACTAGCTAAAGCAATGTTTGAAATATTTCTTGTGTTGTATTTCATTTTCTTTGGTAAAGGTTCAGATGGCTCTTTGGAACTATCATCTGATGTTGCTTCCTGTTCATCAGAAGAACTATCAAAGAAGTGATAAACATCTTGACACAGCTCTTCCTCTCTTTGGATGGCTTCTTCACTCTTCATTTTCTTCTTTTGTTCCCTCTCTCAGATTTGTTCTCTCTTCTTGGCATTAGCAATCTGCTTCTTTGTTTCTGAATAATCTATTGAACCCATTTGCATACTTCCTTGGCCTTCTGCCTTTGTCCTCTGTGCCTTTATAAATTCAAGCTCTAAAACAGGGATCTTCTTTTCACGAGGACAACCACAATCAATGTGGGAATTATTTTCTCTCTTACCTGAGTGAGAACAGTTGGATTCAGAACATAATTGTATGGAGCACTTGCAGGTCAAAATATCAAACAGAGTATCAAGTGTGTGCAGAAATTCATTTTTCCTGGCCAAGTTTCCTTTACCAAGTGATGTTTCAACTGCTTTGTGCCATAATTTCGTTAGTTTTAGCTCAATAGTTCGACACTGATTAATCACAGGTGGTTTGAATAGTGCATTAGCTTTTGTCCATTGATGCAGAAGAGGGACTATCATGTCATTTATGAGTTCTTTATCTGTATAGTTCCTTCTGTCCTTTGCATTTTTTTCTCGAAGGAGTAACCCTAATCTTAGCATGTCTCTCACTATTGGAAGTTCTGATACAGGAAGCTCCTTCCCTTTACCAACTAGCAGGCTCAAGTGGGTTGAC
>NW_024725086.1:0-4271 GCF_018991925.1 Homarus americanus | reverse complement strand
CGCCATTTAACGTTAGTTTGCCACCCAACGTTAGTTTACCATTTAACATTATTTAACGCCATTTAACGTTAGTTTAACGTCATTTAACCTTATTAAACCATTTAACGTTAGTTTAACGCCATTTAACATTAGTTTAACGCCATTAACGTTAGTTTACGTCATTTAACATTAGTTAAACGTCATTTAACTCTAATTAAACGCCATTTAATCGTTAGTTTAACGCCATTTAATACGTTAGTTAAACGTCAATTAACTTAATTTAACGCCATTTTACGTTAGTTTAACGCCATTTAACGTTAGTTTAACGCCATTTAACATTAGTTTAACGCCATTTAATGTTAGTTAAACGCCATTTAACGTTAGGTTAACGCCATTTAACGTTAGTTTAACGCCATTTAACGTTAGTTTAATGCCATTTAACGTTATTTAACGCCATTTAACATTAGTTTAACGTCATTTAACTTTAATTAAACGCCATTTAACGTTAGTTTAACGCCATTTAACGTTAATTAAACGCCATTTGTTAGTTTAACGCCATTAACGTTAGTTTAACGCCATTTAACGTTATTTAACAATGCCATTTAACGTTAGTTTAACGCCATTTAACGTTTAGTTTAACGCAATTTTAACGTTAATTTAACGCCATTTAACGTTATTAACGTCATTTAACGTTAGTTTAACTCATTTAAAGATTTAACGCATTAAGTTTAACGTTAGTTTAACTCCACTAAACGCCATTTAACGTTAGTTTAACGCCATTTAACATTATTAGCTTAACGCCAATTTAACGTTAGTTTAACGCCATTTAACGCAATTTCATTTAACATTAGTTAACGTCATTAACCTAATTAAACGCCATTTAACGTAGTTTAACGCCATTTAACATTAGTTTAACGCCATTTAACGTTAGTTTAACGCCATTTAACCATTAAGCCAATTTAACGTTAGTTTAACGCCATTTAACGTTAATTTAACGCCATTTAACGTTAAGTTTAACGCCATTTAACGTTAGTTTAACGCCATTTAATTAGTTTAACGTCATTAATTAGTTTAACGCATTTAACGTTAGTTTAAACGCCATCTAACGTTAGTTTAACGCCATTTAACGTTAGTTTAACGCCATTACTAGTTTAACGTTATTATTTAACATTAATTGTTACGTCAATGCTATTAACAATAGTTTAACGATTAAATGCCATTTAACGTTAGTTTAACGCCATTTAACCGTTAGTTTAACGCCATTTAACGCTAGTTTAACGCCATTTAACAATAACGTTAGTTAAAGCCAACCAATTAAACGCCATTATCGTTAGTTTTCGCATTTAACGGTTTAACGCCATTTAACGTTAGTTTAACGCCATTTAACGTTAGTTTAACGCCATTTAACGTTAGTTTAACGCTATTTAACGTTAGTTTAACGCCATTTAACGTTAGTTTAACGCCATTTAACGTTAGTTAAACGCCATTTAACGTTAGTTTAACGCCATTTAACGTTACATTAGTTTAACGTTATTTAACCTTAATTAAACGCCATTTAACGTTAGTTTAACGCCATTTAACGTTAGTTTAACGCCATTTAACGTTAGTTGCCACGCCATTTAACGTTAGTTTAATGCCATTAACAGTTAGTTTCATTTAAGATAGTTTAACGCCATTTAACGTTAGTTTAACGACCTTTAACGTTAGTTTAACGCCATTTAACGTTAGTCATTACCATTTATATTAACTCCATTTATCAGCGTTTAACGCCATTTAACGTTAGTTTATTATTTAACCTTAATTAAACGCCATTTAACGTTAGTTTAACGCCATTTATTGCTTAACGCCATTTAACGTTAGTTTAACGCCATTAACAATTAGTTTAACGTTAATTAAATCCTAATTAAACGCCATTTAACGTTAGTTTAACGCCATTTAACATTAGTTTAACGATATTTAACCTTAATTAAAATGCCATTTAACGTTAGTTTAACGCCATTTAAGGTTAGTTTAATACAATTAACGTTAGTTTAACGCCATTTTAACGTTAGTTTAACGCCATTTAACGATACTTTAACGCCATTTAACGCTAAGAACGTCATTTAACCTTAATTAAACGCCATTTAACTTCAGTTTAACGCCATTTAACGTTAGTTTAACGCCATTTAACGTTAGTTTAACGCCATTTAACGTTAGTTTAACGCTATTTAACGTTAGTTTAACTCCATTTAACGTTAGTTTAACTTAATTTAACTTTATTTAAACGCCATTTAACTTTAGTTTAACGCCATTTAACGTTAGTTAAACGTCATTTAACGTTAATTTAACTATTTAACGTTAGTTTAACTTCATTTAACGTTAGTTTAACTTCATTTAACGTTAATTAAACGCCATTTAACGTTATTTAACGCCATTTAACGTTAGTTTAACGCCATTTAATCGTTAGTTTAACTTCATTTAACATTAATTTAACGCCATTTAACGTTATTTAACGCCATAACGTTAATTTAACGCCATTTAACGTTAGTTTAACTTCATTTAACGTTAATTTAACGCCATTTAACGTTAGTTTAACGCTATTTAACGTTAGTTTAACGCCATTTAACGTTATTAGTTAACGCCATTTAACGTTAATTTAACGCCATTTAACGTTAGTTTAACGCCATTTAACGTTAGTTTAACGCCATTTAACGTTAGTTTAACGCTATTTAACCTTAATTAAACGCCATTTAACTTTAGTTTAACGCCATTTAACGTTAGTTTAACGCCATTTAACGTTAGTTTACTGCCATTTAACGTTAGTTTAACGCCATTTAACTTTAGTTTAACGCCATTTAACGTTAGTTTAACGCCATTTAACGTTAGTTTAACGCCATTTAACGTTAATTTAACGCCATTTAACGTTAGTTTAACGCCATTTAACGTTAGTTTAACGCCATTTAACGTTAGTTTAACGCCATTTAACGTTAGTTTAACGCCATTTACCGTTAGTTTAACGCCATTTAACGTTAGTTTAACGTTATTTAACCTTAATTAAACGCCATTTAACGTTAGTTTAACGCCATTTAACATTAGTTTAACGCCATTTAACGTTAGTTTAACGCCATTTAACGTTAGTTTAACGTCATTTAACGTTAATTTAACGCCATTTAACGTTAGTTTAACGCCATTTAACGTTAGTTTAACGCTATTTAACGTTAATTTAACGCCATTTAACGTTAGTTTAACGTCATTTAACGTTATTTAACGCTTAACGTTAGTTTAACGCCATTTAACGTTAGTTTAACGTCATTTAACGTTAATTTAACGCTATTTAACGTTAGTTTAACGCCATTTAACGTTAGTTTAACTCCATTTAACGTTAGTTTAACGTCATTTAACGTTAGTTTAACGCCATTTAACGTTAGTTTAACGCCATTTAACGTTAGTTTAACGTCATTTAACCTTAATTTAACGCCATTTAACGTTAGTTTAACGCCATTTAACGTTAGTTTAACGTCATTTAACCTTTAATTATACCATTTAACGTTAGTTTAACGCCATTTAACGTTAGTTTAACGCCATTTAACGATAGTTTAACGCCATTTACACGTTAGTTTAACGCCATTTAACCTTTTTAAACGCCATTTAACGTTAGTTTAACGCCATTTAACGTTAGTTTAACGCCATTTAACGTTAGTTTAACGCCATTTAACGTTAGTTTAACGTCATTTAACGTTAGTTTAATGCCATTTAACGTTAGTTTAACGCCATTTAACGTTAGCTTAACGCCATTTAACGTTAGTTTAACGCCATTTAACGTTAGTTTAACGCCATTTAACATTAGTTTAACGCATTTTAACCTTAATTAAACGCCATTAACGTTAGTTTAACGCCATTTAACGTTAGTTTAACGCCATTTAACGTTAGTTTAACGCCATTTACAGTTAGTTTAACGCCATTTAATGTTAGTTTAACGCCATTTAACGTTAGTTTAACGCCATTTACGTTACTTAACGTCATTTAACTTAATTAAACGCCATTTAACGTTAGTTAAAGCCATTAACGTTACTTTAACGCCATTTAACGTTAGTTTAACGCCATTTAACGTTAGCTTAACGCCATTTAACGTTAGTTTAACGCCATTTAACGTTAGTTTAACGCCATTTAACGCTAGTTTAACGCCATTTAACATTAGTTTAACGTCATTTAACGTTAGTTTAACGTCATTTAACGTTAGTTTAACGCCATTTAACGTTAGTTTAACGCCATTAACGCTAGTTTAACGCCATTTAACGTTAGTTTAACGCCAT
>NW_024725085.1:0-6906 GCF_018991925.1 Homarus americanus | reverse complement strand
ATTTCATGTAAATCCACAATGAAAACGTGGATAAGATAAATCTTGATAAAATCACATGGGAAAATGGAAACAACGGAGTACCTTAGCTTTCGTCTTTATTCAAGACATCTTCAGAGGCAACTAGATTACATGGACAGAGAGAGGCTTAAATATACAGGGTGACCTAAAAACATGAGGTCAGGTCATAATGATGACATCCACTAACCCCCACACCAACACAACCGTAGAGGAGCTTAAGAGAAGGGTGGTGACGTGACTAGACAGGTCAGGTCAGAAAAAAGGGACCCACAAAATAACTGTCATACATCAAGATCAAAGGTTTTCAAAGCAGTTTTAACCTTGGGCCACTGACAAATAAATTTATGTAACATATTATCAGTTTTGAACTGACCATCACTAAGGTTTATTGATTTTAATTCCTTAATCAAACTAGCTTCAACCAGAAGTCTTTCTGTGACACAAGATGATTTGAATACTTCCACGTTTTCATTGTGGATTTACATGAAATATATATATATATATATATATATATATATATATATATATATATATATATATATATATATATATATATATATATATATATATATATATATATATATACATATATAAACCTTAGTGATAGTCAGAACAAAACTGATATTATGTTACATAAATTTATTTGTCAGTGGCACAAAGTTAAAAATTCTTTGAAAACCTTGGAGTTAGATGTAGAATATATATTTAGTGGGTCCCATATTTTTGACCTGTCTTAACTTGACTAGTCACGTCGCCCTTTCTCTTAAGCCCCTCTACGTGTGTGTTGGTGTTGGTGTGCGGATTAGTGGATGTCATGATTATGACCTGATCTCATGTTTAATAAGGTCACCCTGTATATTTAAGCCTCTCTGTGTCCATGTAATTCAGTTGCTCCATTGTTTCCCTTTTCCCTGTGTGATTTTATCATATATATTAATATATATATATATATATATATATATATATATATATATATATATATATATATATATATATATATATATATATATATATATGTATATATATATATATACAGGACAAAGGAAACACTGGAGCACCTTAGCCTTCGTCTTTATCGAGATTATCTTGTCCACGATTCAATTGTGGATTTACTTGAAATATGGAACTCACACGTCTCTCCTAAGCTGTGTCCTTAATCTGTCAACAACATCCTCATCTTCGCCCCATCTACCGTAACTACAAGAAGAGTTTGCTGAAAGCTTATAGTCCTAAAAACAAATTTAAGTTTTTGAAGGAATATAGAGATGAAAATTAAGAAATCTCGATAATCAAGTCTTCGCTAAGTTGGATAAAGTGGTGCTGGACTCCCTTATCAAGGATTCAAGGGATAAAGTAAAAATGGCATTTAAGCATAGTGCTCGGTGTAAGGTACTAATGAAGAACAGTGTTTGTGATGATAATAAGCATATTATTTGTGATTTTGTATATCAATTACTTAGCAAAAGTGATAAAGTTCAAAAGAGGAAGTTAAATGCTAAATTAAAAGCTTTGCTTGACGAGAGTTACTGGACTAAACTGAGTGATCCAAGTTTGTTCATAAACTTATGTTATGATCTACAGACAAATGAGAAACTTGTGCTTGGTTTTGGTGGAAAGTTTTCTATTGCTCAGCGCACCGTTAATCCACTTAAGAAACATAACAAAAATAAGGAGTCTGCAATAGGCCGGTTGGCCTGTGCATGGCAGCTCCTGTCGAGAGTTACTACCACTCTCTATCATCCATGAATCTATCTAGCCTCCTTTTGAAACTTCCCAGAGTTCCAGCACTTACTACAAAGTTGCTAAGCTTGTTCCACTTGTCCACCACCCTATTTGTGAACCAGTTTCTTCCTATCTCCCTCCTAAACCTAAACTTATCCAACTTAAATCCGTTGCTCCGAGTCCTATCCTGCTCGGATATTATAAAAACTTTATCTATATCCCCTTTATTGATTCCTTTTCACCCACTTAAATACTTCTATCATATCTCCCCGCACTCTTCGTCTTTCTAGGGAATGCAAGTTAAGTTTCTTAAACCTATCCTGATATGGAAGGTTTCTAAGTCCCGGAATCATTTTTGTCATTCTTCGCTGCACCGACTCTAGTGAATTGATATCCATTCTATAATAAGGGCACCAGAACTGAACCGCATAATTGAGGTGGGGCCTGACTAGCGCAAGATATAGTTGCAATAAGACCTCTGCACTCTTATTACTTACACGTCTAGATATAAAACCCAATACTCTGTTTGTTTATTTCGAACATTAACGCACTGTTTTCTAGGCCGGGCTTACAAGTACCCCTAGGTCTCTTTCACAAGTCGACTTCTATAGGTTGATGTTGTTAAGGCTGTATACATTGTCAGTATTTGTCCTTCCAATATTAAGTACGCTGCACCTGCTGGTGTTGAATTTCATTTGCCATTTTTCAGACCATCCCTGCAGTATATTTAGATCCTCCTGTAATGCAATTGCATCCTGCCCTGAATTAATCTGCCGCCCTATTTTGGTGTCATCCGCAAACTTGCTTATGTCACTGCTGATCCCAGTATCTAGATCGTTTATGTAGATTATGAACAAGAGTGGGCCTAGTACTGACCCCTGGGGAACCCCACTGGTTACACGGCCCCACTCAGATTAAACACCATCTACGCTGACTCTCTGCATTCTATTGCTAAAGGTATAATCAACCTGGGAAAGAGTAAGTCGATATGTTACAAATGAAGATATTGTATACATAGTGTTTTATGTAGGAAAATGTTTTCAAACATCCCAAAAAGATTTGAAACAGCATTGAAAAACTTGAAAAGAAATGTGAATATCCATATTACTAAGGATGATAAGTCCAATGATATTGTAATTTTGGATAAAAACGATTATAATGATAAGATGAAATCCTTACTAAGTGATGAAAGCAGTTACTGTGAGCTTAGAAAAATCCCCAGGAAAATGTTAATAAGTTATCTAATCATAAAATGAAGGAGTTATTGAAAAAGAGCCCAGATCTCATTAAACAGTTCTCACAAATCAATCCCACTTTACCTTATATGTATGGATTGATCAAAACACATAAGCCTAATAATTCATTAAGTCCTATCGTGAGTTCTGTGGTTCTGTTGACTTACAAATTATCCAAGTGGTTGGTTAGGATGCTGTCCACTCTTACAGGCCAGATATCTAATTCGCCTATACATAACAGCAGTGATTTAAGTGATAAACTCAAGAAACATAATGAACCACGTGAATTAATAAGTTTTGATGTAAATTCACTTTTCACTGGAGTGCCACTCCTTAAAGATAAATTGCGTCTGTTTGATTTGACGATTGAACATGACATATTTCTCAAATTGATAGAGGTATGCGTGACTGGCAATGTTTTTAGGGCAAATGGAAAGTTTTACAAGCAAATATTTGGCATGAACAGGGATAATTGTCTTTCAGCTCCTTTAGCCTGTATTTACATGGAGTTTTTTTTTTAAGCTAGATTATTACCGAATATAGGTGATTTTATTCCTCCATGGTATAGATATGTAGATGATGTTCTTTGTCTTTGGCCTTGAAACAGTGAGCGACTGGAATTTTTAGACAAGCTTAATGACCTTATCCCTAGTATTACCTTCAGAATTGAAAGAGAAAAAATGGATCTCTTCCATTTCTTGATATGTTTCTTATGAGAAATGGTGAGAACTACAAATCTAAGGCGTACAGAAAGCCTACACAGGCAGACAGTTTCATACATTTTTTATCGAGTCACGATGAGTCTACCAAAATGTCTTTTTTTCCTATGTTTTTGATATGTTTGCGAATTTGTGACTCTGAATTTATTGAAGAAGAACTACTACAACTCATTCAATTCATTGCACAAAAACTTGGGTACCCTTCATTGTTTGTTGATCGTTGTCTTAAAACGGCTAAAATATCCTTTTATTGTACTCATACTAGACAAGTTCCTGCATTTAAGAATATTTTGACTCTACCTTATAGCTATGAATTTATCCCGTTAGTTCAATCCCTTAAATTACAAACCGATAATGTTGTTTTTAAGTTGACTCAACTATTACTAGTATGTTAATTAAGAACACCCCAACCTTGCATTCCATGTAGCAATTGTGATGAAAATTATGGAGATCAGACTGGGAAAGCATTACATCTTAGAATAAAAAAACACAAGTATAATATTAGAACAGCATCTAAAAGCAGTGCACTGGTCGTTCATATAAGGAACAATAATCATCCCATAGATTGTAAAAACAAAATAGAAGTGTATAAATCAACATGAGTCACAGAAAGACTTATGTTTGAAGCAAGTTTGATTAGAGAAATGAATTCTATAAACCTTAGTGATGGTCAGTACAAAACCGTTAATATGTTACATAAATTTATTTGTCAGTGGCCTAAGGTTAAAAATGCTTTGAAATCATTTGAGGTAGATGTAGGGTAGATGATTAGTGGGTCTCAAGTTTTTGACCTGACTTGACCTTACTTGTTAGGTGGCTCATTTTTTTTATAAGCTCTTTTTTCGTGTGCGCTGGAGGTGGTGTGTGTGTTAGTGGATCCCATGTTATTGACCTGACCTGATGTTACGTAAGGGTCACCCTTTGTATATAAGACTCTCTCGGTTCCTGTAAATTCAGTTGCCTCTGAAGATGTCTTGAAAAAAAAACGAAAGCTAAGGTGTTCCATTGTTGTGTAAAGATAGACTTAAAAAATGTCGCCATAATGGACTCTTGGTAGCACCTTATGAATACTGTACATTTATCTCCAGGTAACACACACACTCGGCTTATCATGTAAAGTAACACGGTGTTGGTAAAGACTTATTACATTGTTGCTCTATTTTTATAGTTTGTGTGTATTTTGTATCATATAATTTTTACTTTTTAATTTTCGTATAGAGTTAATCATTTACAGTAATATAAGCTGATATGTGTAAACAATACAACTTGGATTAAGTCTAAGAGAAAAGAAATAATATAAGTCAAGGTCATGTCGTGTTACAAGCGTTTAATACTTAGACACTGTATGTCTTTTAACAGATGATTTAAAGGAAGGGAGCGTAGTGGAGGTCTGGGAGTGAGAGGAGCCCATGGGGGGTTGGTCTTAGTAGGACTAGGTGTCTTAAAGTAAATAGTTGCTTGTTATCTTATCGTGTATATCTATGGGGGTGATGATAAACAACATTAACTTAATATCCTTCAGTATTTCTCAAGGAGTTTTATTCAATAAGTCTGTTGCTCTTCGTCATTCAGTCACTTATTTTATCTCCAGTAATCCCTCCTTAAAGATCACTGGCCTTAATATAACTTTGTCTGGTGCATCTTGGTGTGGTTCATTATTTATAGTAACCTGACCTCTGCTTCCCCACGCTGTCTCTCTTAAAACACTTGCCTCACTTCAACATCCTCTCACATTTATTAATAAACACACTGACTACTGACCATTATATTAGTCTCAACATCCTCACACACTGACTACTGACCATTATATTAGTCTCTACATCCTCACACACTAACTATTGACCATTATATTAGTCTCAACATCCTCACACACTAACTATTGACCATTATATTAGTCTCAACATCCTCACACACTAACTACTGACCATTATATTAGTCTCTACATCCTCACACACTAACTATTGACCATTATATTAGTCTCTACATCCTCACACACTAACTATTGACCATTATATTAGTCTGTACATCCTCACACACTAACTACTGACCATTATATTAGTCTGTACATCCTCACACACCAACTATTGACCATTATATTACCCTTGCATCTCCCACACTAACTAATAATCATTATATTAGTCTCTACACCTCTCACACACCTGATTCCTTACTGACCATTATATATTAGTTCCCCAGCATCCTCACACACACACTAACTACGACCAATATATTAGCCTCAACATCTCAGTTACACTGACTCACTGACCATTATATTAGTCTCCTACACTCACATACCACATTGACCATTATACAGCCTCAACATCTCAGCACACTAACCATTGACCATTATATTAGTCTTAACTCTGCCACACTAAAATTCATTGTATTATATTAGCCTCTACATCCTCATACACTGACTACTGACCACAGGTTAGTCTCACATCCCCGCTGGCCCAATTATTAATTCATTATATTAGTCTCTACATCCTCACACACTAACTATTGACCATTATATTAGTCTCTGCATCCTCACACACTAACTATTGACCATTATATTAGTCTCTACATCCTCACACACTATACTATTGACCATTATATTAGTCTGTACATCCTCACACACTAACTATTGACCATTATATTAGTCTGTACATCCTCACACACTGACTATTGACCATTATATTCGTCTCTACATCCTCACACACTAACTATTGACCATTATATTAGTCTCTACATCCTCACACACTAACTATTGACCATTATATTAGTCTCTACATCCTCACACCAGTGTTCTCTACCTCCTCACAGACGTAGTAGTTACCTCTGCTCTGGTCACTAACCAGCACCACTCTATACGCTCACACACTCACCAATCTGCGCCATATTGCCTTCTTCGTCTTGGAAGCTAATTACCTCCTTCGTAGATTTATGTGAAGAAAATTCCTAAACTTAGGGAGGAAAAAAAGTGAGGTGTGATGAGCCGGCAGACGTGTTAATGGGGAAACTCATGAGGCTTGTCATGGCGGGCAGCCGAGCCGGTTTATCCCTGGACTCCTGTTGCCCGTAAGTTACTAAATACATAGAATTATCTTATATTATGGGTAGGAAACTCCGCCTGATAAATGAATGAATACAGGAAGTTTACAGTGTTTAGGCATCAAAATATATTTAATGGATCGTTGCTGCCGTCATTATAGTAATAAGATAATGTGACC
>NW_024725084.1:0-10158 GCF_018991925.1 Homarus americanus | reverse complement strand
CCTGCTCTGAACTCTGGGCTATATATGGGTAGCTGCTTGAGCAGACTGCCCAAACATCGTACTTGAGTAACGTCTCGTTTTAATGTTATTAATTGTGACTGACTTTAATATTATAACTATTCACACACAAAACAAAACAATGTAATTTCTGGTGGGAAAATATAAAATTATACAATATATTTATATCAAGAATACAAACTCATTTACAGTATGTCTGGCAGGGCATACAGCTCATTTAGTAATTAGTTTTATTAGAGTGATTCTGTCCCTCGTTGCCGTAACAGTTATCCAATACGCAGGTAGTTGGATATAGAAATAAAATAATGGGTTAAGTGATACTTCACTTAGGAGCAGTGAAATTACGCATATCCCAATGCCTATCCTCTGTGACTCATTTGTTTCACAGAGTATGCAGATACTTTGCTGCTACGGTCTGGTCCAGTTTCTGACACTCCCTGGGTGTTTGCCGAGGCAAGGGTTAGGTTAAAGGCTGGGTGATCTGATCGAACTAGTTCAGCAATGTGGTAACGAGGTCTACGATGGTGAGGGTTCACATTCCACACAACACTCAACTCATAGCACTACGAGCACAGGAAGACTTTTACGAACTTTGACGGCATGAACGCTCGTGCATTCATAACATTGTTCCACATAACATGTTAAGATGGAGCATGGCCCTGTCCTAAAACACTGGCTTGAAACCATGATGCGGTCTGTATTACACGAATCATCATGATAGCATATATAAGGTGTGGCCGACGGCGGGTTTCATCAGAGTGAGCGGTCAGTCGACAGGTGAGGCCTATACGCGTATGGAATATTACCATAACCCTGGGAATATTTGGTTTCACATATTAGGAATTCTATCGTCATGTTTACAATATTTAATGGTGTATATCATGCCTTCACTCCTAAATTGCTATTGTTATGTGTGCCAACAATGCTCTGAATGAAATTTTTTATGCAGGTGCATGTCATGTCAAATTCATGAATTTCCTTCCATGCTCAGTGCTGTGCGTCGATCACCCAGTTTACCACCTCCAACCTGGCCTCGTGAACACACCCAGCAGGGGTGTCAACTTTGTGTGTGACTGTTCAGCGTGTGTGTGTGTGTCGGTGTCAGACTTGTTTCGGTACGAGTACTGTCTCTCTTGTGGGTCTTCGTGAATGTAGGTCGTAAATGAGATAATTTATGCTTCATTGTACAGTAGTGAATAGAGACGTTCAATTCCTTATGTGTATTATAGGGAGTTGATTTGTATATTAGATGATATACGGTAGTCACTCTGAATCTCTAATCACTGTAACATGATTCCTCAACAAAGTCAATTCTTCAGTAGCATTTGTACTCCGCCATGAGAATAGAAACCAAACCTGGCGCAGTGAGTAGGATCTGCTGCTATTGTCTCACCTACCGTAACTCCGTCTGTGGTCTGCTGCAACATTACACACCAGCAGCGCAGGAGGAACAGATGAAGCAGATGGCAACGCTCGTGGCAAAGCAAATGGATAAACACACAGAAGAGACTGAACACCTGACCACAGTCCTGAAGGACCGTTGAGCTCAAGACACGTGGAAGGCAGTGCTGATGTGCGAGCGCCATACTCGCCTGTCGGCGGATACAGATGGCCTAATTTGACAGACAGTTGCTCTGCAGTGCGACTTACACCATACTTCCGTCTTCCGCCTCCCTGGGGAGTTTGATGCCTGGCGGTATGTTTCGGGATAGTGGTTACCAAGATCCACTATCTACCTCCCGACGACTGATATCGACGTTAGTGGCGTTGTTGAGCGACGATTGACAAGAAACACTGAGGTATTAGGTGTGTCTGGAAAGATCAGCTACAAACAATATTATCACTTTTTGGTGGTGGTAATATAAACGAAAAGCAGGCTGGTTCAATATTTTGCGGCTTACTTTTGCTAAGTAAAATTTTAGCGTGAAATTTATCGAAAATCTAACGTGCAACTGCTTTGGTATTACAATTAAATAGTGAACTGTGCTTTCTGACACATTCTTCTTTCTTAACTAACAATAAACTTTTCAGATTCTGATGCATTTATAAGTTGATAGATTCTGATGCATTTATAAGTTGATAATATTTGCGATAGCTGCTGTGTCAGGACGAACAAAAATCCACCATCTCAGTCACTATCTTGGGTCTGGGGGCTCCTGAAGTCAGGTTGCCTACCATTGAGAATCTTTGAGATCTTGTTTAATCAGGCCAAATCAGTGAAAGAACCAAAATACACAAACAAACATTATGATGATATGATAAAGCTGTTTACACAGTACACTCTGGCTAACATCAGTTCAAGCCTCCAGTCATACACAAGTCAGAAGAAATTAGTGAGACCTAGCCAGTTGGGAAAAGGCAAGATATCTCTCTTGGGAAGCAGTTAAGACAGCCAAACAACTGGACCAGTTATTATAGTGCACAGGGTGCAATTGTTCTGTCTGAGTTTGGATGCGATCGTGACTGTAAATCCGGGCCCACATCTCCTGTATTTGCAAGCGTGAACGAAAGATTCTGTGATCGAACTGGCATTTGTCAAAAGCACAGAAGACTATTATAAGGGCTCTCATGATTTCTGTGAATATTCAGGTCCAAGAGACAGGCTGCCACAGAGACAGAGGAAAAGTTGCCGAGAAAAGACTTGAAGGCCAGGGTGAGTAAAAGACCGATAATTGGAGTCAAGCTGATTCGAAGAGTTTAATGACTTCCCATGGCTGATCGAGTGCTGACCAGGAGAATGGTGACTTTGTCTAACAAAATTATGATCCAAACCTTCCAGGCATAGATTCGAAATAGGAAAATATCGAAGCATAGCTCACTGGCCAGCATACACCACAGATGGTCTCAAGAAACTCAGAATAACAACAGCTGCCTGGGTTGACGGTGGTTTGATAACACTGATGATGTTCTGGTGATGAATCATAACAAAAGCTCAGGGCTTCAGTAACCTAGAGAGGAGTTTGATAAGGATAAGAAAAATGGAATCAATTGTTTGTTCTTTGATGGGAAGGATGACATAAAAGTGTTCATAAAAGTTGGAGATTCTGACAAGTTGTTCCTGCCATGGTGAAGGAGGAACACTACTCACTGCAGTGAACCAGGAATATTTGTGGCATTTCCTCCAGAAAGATGACATCAAACAGCTGAAGATAGTAGCAAATAAATTGTGAACTATGCTCAGAAACATCAGGCCAGACCCTGCAGGCCAATGGAGGGACACACCAACGAACACAGGGGCAAAGGGTCATACAGTGGATGGCAGAGGGAGAAAGCAGTCTGGATTGTTTGACCTCCCAGCAAGATTGCCACTCAGACATCTGATCCAGGGCTGGATGTCAACTCTTTCAAACAACAGATGGTCTGGTCTCTTGGCAGATGCTGACACTGCCACTAAATTAGAAATAAATCCAGCAAAAAAAAATCACAGTTGGCCCTCCTCATTGGCACATACTGTCATAGGCCCCACCGCCCCAGAACTCCTGCCCCCGCCGCCGCCCCACCTAACCCCACCTTGACGACCTGGTACTGACCAATACTGGTTCATGATTTACAGTGCCATCAAAACGGGTCATGCCTGATGAGCCTTACCTGCAGACAGATTCCGATCTCACATTCTGGGTAGCTCAAAGCAGCTCTCCAGGTTCACCGAATTTAGCGGTCGCTCATCATAAACTGAAACCAACACAACCTAGACCTATTGTCCATCGTGAGTGTCTACCGCCAATTGGTTCAATACCAAGTCAAATCATCGTTCTCAAGGTCGACAGTATTCTCTTCCAGCAGCTCCTGAAATCAGCCGAAGATTGTTCAGATCTGGAGCAGAACTGTAAGGAATATACCTGTTATGCTCATCGAGTTCTGCAGACAATGCCTGCAGTAAGGATGAGTGCCAGTCAAAAGATCTTGGATAGAGACTCAAGAGAGGATCTGGGCAGACGAATCAGTTGGTGACATTCATCAAGGTCAGAAGACTCCTAAAATAATCTAGGTGCAGAAACTCACTGATCTCACAGATCTGGATAACATCCAGACTCAGTGATGAAGCCCCCACTCTTACTGCAACCTCCAATGTTCAAGTCAAGGGCTTCCTGGACAGCCCCACGCCATGTCTACCTGCTCACCCCAGGTATAGGGCGTTGTGTACAGCAAGTGAGCAGGCCAGCAGTCACGTGTACAGGGAGAGGAGCTACATCCAGGCTCAGGTGGTCAGCAGGGAGGTGATAGTAAAACAAAGCAAAAAAGACATGTTCTCTATGGTGTACAGCAACACCAGGTCATAAGTAATAAAACCAGTTTTTGTATTTTGATGATTTTGTTTCTAAAGGAATATTAAAATTTAATAAATGTATCAAATCATTCGATTTCATATTGGATCATTTTCATCCTAATAAATTCCTGATACATTTACTTACATTAAAAAAACTATTTAATTGGTGTTGGTAAATGATTTAGAATACTGAATTTTCATAAGATTTCAAATTTAAACTCTACCTAATAAAAATGAAACTTTTCAAATCTGAAGATATCACATGATTCTGCACATAAGACACATCATTAATACATGGCCTACCAAAATCAAAAAAAAAAATTCACTCCGATGACACCTAATATATCAACAATTGCCCTAATAAAGACCAAAAAATACTGCTCGGAATCGCCGGAACTTAAGGGCACAGGAATGTAACGACAAAAAAATCAAAAATACATCTGAACTGGAACTCACACCGCAATTATGCTGCACATTAAAAAAAGGATATCATCAAGAGTTGAAAAATCAACACAGACATATAAAACGGCCCAACCAAACCTCTGCTGTAACCAACAAAGTTTAAGACACTACTTCAAAAATTGTTGAAAACAAGAAAAAAACCAACACAAAAAACATTAGCTAAGTGAATCCCTTCACCTTATACACTGATATAAACAGCAACGAACATTCCGAAAAACTATCAAATATTTGCAGCGAACAACCCAGGTAAACACAGACAATTCACATCAGCAGATATTTTAAAACATTAACTATCATCTGAACACCAGCAAAAGAAAGATGAAATAATACAAAAAACAATGCATACTGTGAATACAACCCTCCAACCAACAACAACACAGGTTTATTGTTGTTGAATATCGACCATAATCCTTAACCTTCTCCTATAACATTCGGCTGGGCTCCAGGAGCAGCCTGACCGGTTGGGATGGAGGTAGTCCACCGTTGGAGGATACTGCAGGTTACAGGGTGCCGGACCCAGATCAGTGGACCTTCCAGCACTCTTGGACGTGGTCCAGTTTCGGATAGCCCGAACTGGGGAGTCCTTACTGGGAGAAATGCTTTCTAAGCTATCCTGGGTGGTGGGTATCATATGATGACCAGGTAGGTGGTGAATGTGGTCTGTGTGGGCCTTTCAGGTTAGAGTGGCCACTGGTGTTGTGTGTATTTCTTGGGAGATTTGAGTTCTGTTTCGGGCTTTGTGTGACCTCGCAATCGAGATAGTGTTCAAGTGGGTTGGCCTGCTCCTGACGCAGTGCATTCCATGACGTCGTTTCGATCATCACCAGACACTCGCACCTGGTCGTAGTCGATGAGGCTGACAGGTTTGTCTTAGAGTTTCTTGTCGCGAAAGGTGGTTCCTTTGTGTACCAGGCTGATTGAACCAGCGTTGAATGCATGAAGAACGCTTTTGATGTAGACTTGCTAGTCTTTCTGAGGTGATTCTTGATCTGTTGCACTGAAGTTGGATGTATACGCTACTAGAACGTGTAGCTGAACGCTTCGTCTGCCACGTCGTTTCCTCCGATCTACAAGACTGGGAATCCGGTGTAAAGACGATTGGGCGGTTTTGGCTTTGGGTTCCTGTGCTGTGCGAGATCGAGGTAATGATGTGGACGTTGTCTCTTGGTTGACATGTTGCGCGCGTGCATGGCCAGTTCGAGTCCGTGTGAATTACCAAATGGACTTGTTGTGTTGCAATGTTACAGCGTGTTGTGCAGACCTTGAGATTGCTACCAGTTCTGTTTGTAGGTAGAGCAGTCATTGAAATCTCCATCGGAGGGTCTGACCTTGGGTGTAGAAGGCCGCTCCGGATCTATGATGTTTGGGTCCACCGAGCCGTCTGGTATGATGCTGCATCAGCCGGTGTCTCGGTGGCTATAACGGAAGATATTTTTTGAGTCACTCCTTCTGGAGGTTGGCTTTACTATCGCCTAGGTCGGTGAATTTGAATGTATTGGCTGGTGGAGGCTCCATGGTGGAACAGTGTAACCATTATCTCCGGAATGTCTTAGTTCTTGTTCTTGACGAGTGTTTCTGCTGCAGGTGTCGGATGACCTCACTGCGTGCGACCAGGTGGCCCTCACTCTGTGGTCGAGGTGGAGAGCACTGATTCGGATCTTAGCAACTGTGGGCTTTATCTGATCTACAGATTTTGGCGAGAGACGGCTGTCACCTGCTTGACTCGTACTGCAGGGGTGGTGGCTCAGTTTCCATTACAGAGTGCAAATTCTGGTCCCATGGGTAGCCAGGCATGGTCCTGAGCATTATTTTGAATGACTTCAAACCATTTGTTGGTCTTCTCTCAATCAGCCAGTGCTACGAACACCTGTAATCTCAGCGATCTGATGGCGGCGGCTGTGTGGCTGAGCACATGAAGGTTTGCTCCTGCAGATGCTGGTGAGCGACCTCATTATATTGTCTGCTCTTCGTCCTGTGCCTGAGATACTCGAGTTGCGCTTGAAGGTGAGTTTCTGGTCAAAACCAGATTCCAAGACACTGGTGGGTGTTGGTCAGACTACCGGCGTGTTTGTATGGAAACATCTTGTCTGGTGTGTCTGTGCAGATGGCCATCGCTTTCGACTTAGCTGGTTATCTGAGTCAAGTCTGTTGCACTCCTCTTCTATAAGTTGGAGTGCGTGTCAACCCCACACCAACAAGACCCAGCTGTTTGTCTGAAAATTTATACTTCCATCAGGACATTGAACAACAATGGACTGAGATACCTCCTTGTGGGTTCCGTTTTCATGGACCCTATAACAAGGTTGCTCCACGTACTCCTGCTTCTCTGTGTAGAAAGTTCTGGATCCCCAACAACCTTCCTTTGACCCTTTCAACAGCGTCGTTAATGGCCAAAGGATTTCGCTAGTTCGAGGCCTTCTCCAGGTCGAGACCACAAACTGGTTTGCAGTCCTGTGCCAAATATCTCGCGATGTTGTGCCTGTGCCAGTGTTCTCAGTGTAAGCAAAGATGTAAGTGTGGGCCCTACTCACTCGAGTCGGTTGAGCCATTCTTCCTCCAGTCTTCGCTATGCAGCTGAAGAATGGGCCTCAACTGTCTGGTTCTCTGGGCTTCAGAATGGAGCTGATATACACCCTTCCCATTCAGTAAAGTCTTTGCTGTCCACAAGCATTGAACAGCAGAGCCTCGTGTCAGCTCTCCAAGCATGAAAGCATAGATGGGTTATCCTGTCGGCCCCTAGACTGTACCATACTTCGTTCTACGACTTCTGGAGTTCTTGCTGGTTGAAGGTCTATCAGTGTCATCTTCACTGTTGCAGCCTCTTCGATCATCTGGAGTCTGACCTCGCAGACGCCATTGTATCTCCTCCCCCACGGAGGTTCTTCATTTATGCTCAGTCAAGAACAGTTTTACAATCCTCTCAGCTTCCTCTTCTAGGTTAGAAAATTTGGTGGTAGTGGTGTCACCTTCGATCCCTTCGGATCTGCACATCTTGCCCAAAGAGGTGTGCTCGTTCAATTCAGGCACCAACAAGGCAAACACTTTTAATTTCTTCCTTCTCTTCCTGGTATCCAAACTATGACTTGCAGAGATGTCTGTTTTGTTTCCGTGGGATGTCTCCTGTAGTTTCATCGGGCCATGTTCACTCTGTGGCTGAGTTCTCTCACCCTGGGACAGTAGTACCCAGTAATCATTGTACTGTGTGATGTGGGTTTTTGTTTTTGGGATAGCCTCTTCTGCCATGGGTGAAACGCCTCGACCAATTAGTGGTGGGAGGTTGTCTCATCATGGTGCTCATGGCTGCGATTTCGCGCCAGGCCAGGTGTTTCTTGATCCCAGTCTGCCTTTAGTGTTGTATCTCTCCATCTCGGGGAGGTGGGTGGGAGTTTGTTCACAGCCAGCGTTGTTAGGAGTGGCAAGTGGTCACTGGTCAGCGTGGGGTGCTTGTCTGCCAGGAGGCCAAGCTGTGAGTGTACTGAGACGAGGTTAGATCGCCTCCCTCTAGTGTGGGTGGGCTCTCCGGTGTTCAGGAGG
Organism: Homarus americanus; assembly: GCF_018991925.1. Lineage (NCBI taxonomy): Eukaryota > Metazoa > Arthropoda > Malacostraca > Decapoda > Nephropidae > Homarus > Homarus americanus. Next base: position 1,877 of record NW_024725084.1, on the reverse strand, counting down.
CAGATCTCCAGGTGTATCTTGAGTGGTGTATAGGTGTGGGCCGTGTACATTTGTGGGGCTTGCCAGGCAAAGGATGATGTGCGTTGAAATCCCTCCTATGAGTGTGGCGTGGTCAGCGGCAGAAGCAAATAATTAAAGTATTAACCTCAGTGACCCCTTGGTTCTTGTAGATGTTAATGAACAGTTAATTCCGTTCTTGAGGTTACTTTGACGGCCTGTGTCTCGATGTTTTTCCCCTAGAGTGCTTTCGTGACACTCCCGGCGGAGTATCTTGACCCAATAAGATCATACATCCTCTTGTTGACGCCTCGTCAGAAATACCTCTGTATGTCTTATAACAGCTGAATTTGAAGTAGTGGTGTTCTTATGAAGTGTTTCTTAGGAGTATGATGTCAAAAGCTTGTCATGGCTGCTGCTTCTTGTGGGGTATTTCTTGTTTTGTGCTGACATTCCTTAGAGTCAAGTGCTGACGTTCCACTGTTTCATCGAGGACTTCTGGTGACCTCGATAGAATGTCAAGTTCAGTCCAACTGAATCAGGTCCATATCTTCGTGTTCTGTGGTTTTGCCTTCTAGGCCGTGGTTCAGTTCAGGGGGAGTTGAAACGTCAGTTTCTTTCTAGAGACTGTCGATGTCTTGAGGAGCTGCCGGTGTCTTGGGTTCTCTGGTGGCCTTCTTGGTGTCAAAGTGTACCTCGTATTACTCGTGCGGACCCGGCGTGCTTCCTCCACTGGGGTGGCTGGGCCTGTGGCGGCTGCAGACGCTCCCCATGACCAGCCCCCAGGCTGTGTGGGTTGGATCTTGGCCCAGTAGTCCCAGCTAGGCCTCCATGAAGGTCGTCAGTACATTGGCTAGGTCTGATATCATTCATACAGTGTCTTGAATTGGTAGCTAACTGTCTTTCTCGTGGTTGTCGTTCTCTCCTTGGGTGGCTGAGGTGTGGCTATGGTGGAGCCAGAAACTGGGCTGCACTGGGTGTTGACTGGCTGAGAGGTTGTCTTTGTTTGAACCTTCTGGGTTCTTACAAGTGGGTGGGAGCTGTGGTGTGTAAGTAGGTGGGGGCGTCTTGCTGCTAGTCGGTTTGCCTGGACCCTCTTTGTTCTCAGGCATCTTAGGATTCCAGTAAGTGGTGTTTGCCTGATTGCTTTGCAGGGGGCAGTCCCCCATTTTCAGTTTGGTGAGGCAGGACTGGCCATGCCACCGTGCATCTGTGCGCAGACTGCGCCCAGATTCCTGCAGTGCACCTTGTCTGATGGTGCCCATGTTCCCCAGCATCTGAAGCATCAGGGGCTCCTGGGACGAGGCCTCACTTCAGCCAAATCCCAGGTTTGAGGTCTATGGTGCTGGAGAGTCAGGCCGTAGTGCGTTATGAGACTTGTTTCGTGGTGGCCATCTTGGCCGGACAGGAGAGCATCTCGGCTTTTAGGATCTTGAGGTGGTTCTCCGGGGTTCGAGTAGTTCGCTTTGAGTGCGGAGGACTACCATCAATTCTGGGCAGGGTCTAGCTGGTTGAAGTAGTGGTGGTGGTGTTTTGTAAATCAAGGAATGTCGAGGGTGGTGGCAGGTTCTTGTCTTTGGGGTGATCATCTCCCACTGGGATTAGGCCGCACTGAGGCAGCCAGTGGGTTTCTTTTTCATCTGTAGCGGCAGCATATGTTGTTTAAAATCCGTTTCGTGATCCGGAATTTGTGAGTGTCGTTGAAATTGAGCTGGTGAGTGGTGATCACGATTGTAGCAAGGGGGCTGCTTGTGTGTTTGAAAAAACGCGTCGGCGTTCTTATTTTCTGTGTCAGTGTCCTCAGTAGTAGCAGTGGTGAGTGTGAGTGGTGGAGGTGGTAATTAGTGATGGAGTTGTTGGAGGTGGTAGCAAGTTCCTAC
>NW_024725083.1:0-7658 GCF_018991925.1 Homarus americanus | reverse complement strand
TATATATATATGTAAAGAATTGAAGGATAAGTATATAAAACAGGGTACTCATTGGAAAGAATGCTAAAACGAACATATAAGTATATGAATAAATAGAATACTAACAGAAAAGAACAGCTGGATGGTAAACTATTGAAAAGAGAAAACTCGGCACGTTACACCGCATCAGAGGCTTCTGAGAAAAATTAAGACTCATGGTATCGAGGGGAAAGTTTTAAATTGGATAAAAGCATGGCTCACCAATAGAACGCAGAGGGTCATCGTAGATGGTGTTAAATCTGAGTGGGGCCGTGTAACCAGTGGGGTTCCCCACGGGTCAGTACTAGGCCCACTCTTGTTCATAATCTACATAAACGATCTAAATACTGGGATCAGCAGTGACATAAGCAAGTTTGCGGATGACACCAAAATAGGGCGGCAGATTAATTCAGGGCAGGATGCAAATGCATTACAAGAGGATCTAAATAAACTGCAGGGGTGGTCTGAAAAATGGCAAATGAAATTCAACACCAGCAAGTGCAGCGTACTTAATATTGGAAGAACAAATACTGACAATGTATACAGCCTTAACAACATCAACCTAGAGAAGTCGACTTGTGAAAGAGACCAAGGGGTACTTGTAAGCCTAGCCTAGAAAACAGTGAGTTAATGTTCGAAATAAGGCAAACAGAGTATTGGGTTTTATATCTAGAAGTGTAAGTAATAAGAGTGCAGAGGTCTTATTGCAACCATATCTTAATCTAGTCAGGCCGCACCTCGATTATGCGGTTCAGTTCTGGTGCCCTTATTATAGAATGAATATCAATTCACTAGAGTTGGTGCAGCGAAGAATGACGAAAATGATTCCGGGACTTAGAAACCTTCCATATCAGGATAGGTTAAAGAAACTCATCTTGAATTCCCTAGAAAGACGAAGAGTCCGGGGAGATATGATAGAAGTTTTTAAGTGGGTGAAAGGAATCAATAAAGGGGATATAGATAAAGTTCTTATAATATCCGAGCAGAATAGGACTCGGAGCAACGGATTTAAATCGGATAAGTTTAGGTTTAGGAGGGAGATAGGAAGAAACTGGTTCACAAATAGGGTGGTGGACGAGTGGAACAAGCTTAGCAACTGTGTAGTGAGTGCTGGAACTCTGCAAAGTTTCAAAAGGAGGCTGGATAGATTCATGGATGATAGTGGTAGTAACTCTTGACAGGAGCTGCCATGCACAGGTCAACCGGCCTATTGCAGACTCCTTATTTTCTTATGTTCACTCCAATAAGATGATCCAATACCTTCAACAAGCAAGTATCTCCTGTATGTTAACCTGTCTGAACATTGATGACCCACCCGGGTCCGACTAATTACCCAAATGTAGCCGCAATGAAATTCAAATAATGGTCCTACATGAATAAATCGGACTGCTAATCACTTCTCGACTAGTATTTGGTGTCACAAAGTCACAAAAAATTGGTAAACTTAATTTAATCTGAGTTAATAGATCAAGTGCATGTACCTAACCTAACCTAATCTAACCTAACCTAACACAACTCAGATTAAATTAAGCTTACCAATTTTTTTTTTACTTTATGACACCAAATAATAATCGAGAAGTGATTCACAGCCTGAATTACGCTTGTACGACCATCATTTGACTTCATTGCGGCTACATTTGGGTAATTCCTCGCTCCCTCGGTACATGCACGCGATCTATTAACTCAGATTAAAGTAAGTTTTCCAATTTTTTGTGACTTTCTAACACCAAATACTAGTCGAGAAGTGATTAGCAGTCCGATTTATTCATGTAGGACCATTATTTGACTTCATTGTGGCTACATTTGGGTAATTAGTCGGACCGACCCACCCAGCCCTGTCTCCTCCTCTGAGCAGTTTAAAGACTTCTATATCTTTTGAACTGCCCTCTTGAGAGAGCCAGCCAGGGTTGCCACCCCATCCCTAACATAAAGGTCCCTTCTGCCGTAGAAGTTGTCCCAGTTGTCAATGAATGGAACTGATTTTGTGACAATGCAAATTTACCCTTTCAAGACTCGAGGGAAAATTTCATCCAGCCCTGGGTACATATGTATGTATGCATATATGTATACTATATGTATATATACATGTATACATGTATGTATACACGTATGTATGTATACATCATGTGTATACACACATACATTCATGTGTATACATACATACATTCATGTGTGTATACATACATACATGTGTGTGTGGGTCCTTTGTTTATTGCAGTAAAGCACCAATGATCATCAACGGTCATTAACGGTTTTCATATCCATAACCACTGTAGGTGGGTGATCCGGGTCCGACTAATTACCCAAATGTAGCCGCAATGAAGTCAAATAATGATCCTACATGAATAACTCGGGTTACCAATCACTTCTCCACTAGTATTTGGTGTCACAAAGTAAGAAAAAAAAAATGGAAAACGTAATTTAATTTGAGTTAATAGATCGAGTGCATGTACCTAACCTAACCTAATCTAATCTAATCTAACCCAACCTAACCTAACCCAACACAACTCGGATAAAATTAAATTTACCAATTTTTTGTGACTTTATGACACCAAATAATAATCGAGAAGTGATTAGCAGTCCGATTTATTCATGTAGGACCATTATTTGACTTCATTGCGGCTACATTTGGGTAATTAGTCGGACCGGGCTGATCCAGGTATCAGCATGCATATATATACAGTTGGTCCTCATATTACGCGGTCCCGCATTCCGCGTTTCACCGTTAACGCGGTGCCTTGCCAGAACCTAACATTCTTACATTCCGCGGTCGCGAACGCCATTACGCGGAGTGTGTCCGGCACGACGCTATTTTTAGATTTTCCCCACGCGCCACCCGCCCGCCTGCCTGCCTCTCCCTCCTCCTCCCTCTGCTTGGGCAAGCGGCGCGGTAAGGTTGCGCAGTGTGTGTCTTTGTTGCGTTATCACTGACGTCATATGACGTATCAGACCTGTGATTGGCCATGCATCCCTGCCCCCCTCTGCTGCTAGCTGTAATTGGCTTAAAGTATTATGACGTGTCCACCCGGGGGAGGGAGGGAGGGAGGGAGGAAAGACGACGCTTGACCTAGCCGCGGCAGTTTCATCCCTCAAGGCCACTCCGTGTAATCGCGCATCCATTGTTCCGTAAAATGGCTTCCGCCGGACCACCACCCCCAGAGAAAAACCTTTCCTTACCTGGACCCAGTGGCACTAAACCAAAGAAGACACGACGTTCCTTAAGCTACGAGGTGAAGTGATAGTGACAGTGAAGTTGACTTTGAGGGATTTGTCAGGGAAGCCCTGACAACTGTAAGTGAGTGATGATGATTCACCTAGTAATGGTGATTCACCTGAGGGCCAGTAATCTGCCCTCTGCCTCGGAACCAGCCTCCATCCCCGTATGCCGACCCATCTCTTCTACTACCGTAAGTGTTACACAAAATTTTTAGTTTTCTAACCTAACCTTTATTTTTCCTATGTTAACCTTTATCTTTCCTAACCTAACCTCTTCTATATTACTTGTTTTTTCATACCATCATAAAGTTAAGATAAAATTTTTACTACAACATAGTTGTGTCGTCAAAAAGTGGAGTTTGGGGATCGGCCTGGACTCCATTTCAATTAATCCCATATGTTATGTTGTTCACTTTACGCGTTCCTCACTTTCCGCGGGACCCTCCGGGTTACATTAACCGCGTAATATGAGGACCAACTGTATATATATTTATATATATATATATATATGCTGATAACCACAAGGAAAGAAAACACGAAGTTCCCAAGCGCTTTTGTGTAATTCACATCTTCAGGGGTGAGTACAGACTAGTCTGTACTCACCCCTGAAGATGTGAATTACACAAAAGCGTTTGGGAACTTCGTGTTTTCTTTCCTTGTGGTTATCAGCATAAACCTAGATCACGCGCACCTACAGTGATTTACTTGCATATATATATATATATATATATATATATATATATATATATATATATATATATATATATATATATATATATATATATATATATATATATATATATATATATATATATATATATAAAGAGAGAGAGAACTCAGTGTTTCTTTCCCGAACTCCTTCTGAGACACACACCAGGACTCACCATGGTGCTGCCCTTCGGCACCTCAGCTACCCTGAGAGATTGGAGCGCCTGAACTTGCCTAGCTTATACTACAGACGGGCAAGAGGGGACCTAGTTGAGGTGTATAAGCATCTCAGAGGGCACTACTCAGTTGAGTGTCCTTACCTGGAGCTGACGGATGCTCGCCCCACAAGGGGTCACAGCTCAAGATTGAAGAAGCCGCAAGTCCAGAAAACCGTGAGGGCAAACTTTTTCGGAGTGAGGGTTGTAAACTCTTGGAACAATCTACCAGAGAGTGTTGTGACGGCACCGAGTGTGAGCTCTTTCAAGACAAGACTTGACCAACACTGGAGCGGGTTCAGGTACATTCAGGAGCCGGTGCATGCCCAGTACTTGCCAACAGTGTGTAACAGAGACGTGACCGATCGCCCGGGCAGCTAACGAGCTGATCAGTGGTGAAGAGGATAAAACATCAAAACAAAACATGGTGCCAGGTCAAAAAATTAAAAAAAAAGGTATGTCACTTAATATTAACCAATACAAAATACTCTAATATGACCTTCAGTTACGCCCCCTCAATATAGTGTAGAAATAATCAATGGATGACCTTTAACAAATGCAATAATGACCGATAATTATACAAAACCAAGATGGCATCCATGGAGAGTGTCGGAGTGAAATCGTATATATAATTTACCATCACCTAAACAACATTTACTATAACCGTTACCACAAGTTAATTAAACAAGGTTACAATTATCTCTAAAACTAACAATAATTAACTCACTGAAACAGATGTAGTGGTGTTGATAAATTACGTCTCAGTTGGCTGTGTTGGTCTTCGTCTTGACACTGATGCTCAGTGACGACGGTCTGTCTACACATCCCAGTCATTCGAATTTTTATTTATCGTTACTCTTTTTCTTTATTATTAATCAACATAAATTTGTATTATATATTATTCTTAATTTTAATATTATAGTTAATGTTGAAATTCTCCTTAATATTTTAATGAAGTGAATTTGTCAGTTACTAGGAACGATTTAAAGAACTCCCAATTAAAAAATTCACAGAAACCAATTAGTTAATAACGTCAAAAAACATGAATTAATGTAACTTTGATTTAGTTTAATGACAGCAAGTGAATAAATTAAAAAAAAATATGTCCATAATTATTATCTTGGATTACAAGTTTAGGGTTGCCATACGTTCGTATTTTCCCGGACATGTTCTCCATTTAGGTCTCAAAATCTTCATCTGGAAGGAATGTTTTAAATTCTTCAAAAGCCCGGAATTTCAGCTTCCATCATTTTCTCCACGGAAAAAATAACGACTAGGGTACAAGTGCTCCTGGCAGATGATCGGAAATGACGTCATGGAATGCACCTACTGTCAGGAGCCAGCAGCCAACCCACTTGAACACTATCTCCTCGACTGGGAAGTCACACAAAGCCTCCGAAACAGAACTCAAATCTCCCAAGAAGCACACACAACACCAGCGGCCACTCTAACCCGAAAGGCCCAAACAGACCACATTCACGACCTTCTCCGGGTCATCACACGATACCCACCGCCCAGATAGCTTAGAAAGTATCCTCTCCCAGCAAGTGCGGACCCCAGTTCGGGGCGCGCCACTCCGAAACTGACCACGTCCAAGAGTGGGGGTTGGTGGTAAGCGTCCACTGATCGGGGGTCCGCTCACACTTGCAACCTGCAGTATCCTTCCAATCTGCAGGTGGGACCACCTCCAATCCCAATCCGGTCTGGCTGCTCCTGGAGCTCCAGCCGGAACCACCAAACGGGCCGCCTATAGGCAAAGGCCCGTGTCGGACTACGGTCTGACAATCTCAACAACAACAGCCAGGGAGACCATTCTACACTCGGCTACTGGATCAGCAACACCTCTCACAGCTCCTCACCTAGTCACTCCTAAGCACTGCGCTGTACAACAATATATATACAGAAAGCGCATTGTGAGTTTCTATCCTACCTCATTCCTGAGTGGGTACATCTACATGTTATTCTTCATGATACCAACTTTTATGTGCAGAGGAGGAAGGACAATGTTTTTCCTGTCAACCAGAGGATCGTTAATGATATTCTTGTCACCAGGCGTCAAACTATGTCTTGGTGGCCAATTCTTTTTCACCCAATGGTCTGCTGTAGCCCTGCTGTCCCAGTAGCACAGAAAACAGGGGTATTTTGTGTACCCTCCTTGCTGGCCCAATAGAAAGTTTACCATTTTCAAGTCCACACAAATTAACCATTCATGAGCATGGTATTGCAACCTCTCTAGAACAGTCTTAATGTTTTCATACTCTTCTTTAATTTGTACAGAATGTCCGATTGGAATTGAACCATACTTGTTTCCGTTATGAAGAAGAACACATTTCAAGCTCCTTTTAGAACTGTCAATAAAAAGTCTCCAATCCTTACTATCATATGCTGGTAGTCCCATGGAGAGAAGAAGTCCTTCTACATCATTACAAAAAACAAGCTGGTCATATGAATGAAAGTACTTCCGCAGTTGCTCTTCTCTGTTGCGATAAAAGGAGACACGCGTGCCAGGTTTTAAGAGTCGTTTCTCTTGGAGCCTGGAAGCTGACCACATTGCCTCCATGTGTACCGAGACTTAATACTATGACATGACACCCACTTTTAGGTCTAGGAGGAGCACCTAGATGGAAGGGTTAGGTTAGGTTAGGTTAGGTTAGGCCTGGGAGGAGCAACACTAATATATTACGTACTGTACCTAGACTAACAGATCAATACAAGTTGTGAGTGAGTAGAGTTATGCGATTAAAATTCATCATGACAGTAAAGGTATCTGGGATAAGGCTACAGGTTTATGGTACTGCCGCCACAAGGGAATTACTGTAACTGTACTTTATACTAACTCTTAGTTCCAGTTTGTAAAATAAAGTTTCCGATACTGTCACCGCTTGGGAGTTACTGTAAACTGTATTTTATACCTACACGTGTACTGTACCTGCAGCTACATTTTTGATGCTGTCACCACATAGGACTTTTGAAATAAAACTGTTCCTGTAATAATATTTTAAATAGGCTTATTCATTCTCATATTAATTATAAGAGAGATCTCAAGGTGGGGTGTGTGTGTGTGTGTGTAGGTGTGTGTGTGTGTGTGTGTGTGGGTGTGTGTAGGTGTGTGTGGGTGTGTGTGTGTGTGTGTGTAGGTGTGTATAATAATAATAATAATAATAATAATTAACGGTTTATTGAAAAAATTCTGCAGCCTGAAGGCTGAAAATATACATTGGACATAAATGACTTATTACATACATTGGTGGTTTAACTAAAGCCTTCATTAGAGAAAGGTAAAGGAACATACAGTGAACATACAGATTAATGTAGGTGTTGAACAGCAAACTCGTAGTGTAGTAACTCCCTCCCAGATGGTGTTAGGAGGGACCTGACGTGGTGTAGTAGTTCCCTCACAGATGGTGTTATGAGGGACCTGGCGTGGTGTAGTAATTCCCTCGCAGATGGTGTTTTGAGGGGCCTCACGTGGCGTAGTAATTCCCTCACAGATGGTGTTGT
>NW_024725082.1:0-6603 GCF_018991925.1 Homarus americanus | reverse complement strand
CCGGACCAAAAAAATGGCTGCATCTGTAGACTAACTTGTCTCCCGGGTATTGTCAAAAGCTGAACCAATTTCAGCTTTATAAAGACGTGAACTTCGACGTGCTTGTTACGCTGGTCATCCCTGTTGTTATTGTTGTTGTTGGATAATTGTTTTGTTAGCTCGATTGGCAATGAGTTTAGTTCGTATTTGTTTGTGCGTTTATTAAAGTTATTTACATAAGTTGTTTATGTGAGAATTGTAAATAAAAAGCAGATCTAAATGGTCATTGGTGTCGTGTGCTACTTTAAACCGAGACGGTGGCGCTACCGGGAGACAGAGCGAAGAACTTAACAAAGAAAACGTGTATAGCTTGAGGGTAAACTATCATAGAAAGGTACAGTATAACAATAGTTGACATGTACTAAATTACCTATAACCTATTGGCGTATTCTTAATGAATGCAAGGCATGCATTGCATGCCTAGTAGAAAGCAAAATATATTTTTAAATAGTGTCTTCAATAATACAGATTTAATTTTAGTCTTAACAGTTTTCACTCAAGAAAGTCGAGGAGCCTCAGCGTCCCTCAATGCATGCAGAAGGATAAGCCGCAGGCCCTCAATGGACATAAAGACGTAACCATCCTCTCAAAAACATGCTAAAATGGACTTAATTGTGTTGGAGCATAAGGAATTTGAGCCATTTTAGTCAAATTTAATATTTGTTTCCCTTAATAAGCATGAAGTTGTAGTGGACGTCTCCCCTACAAACTAACTGCGTAGCAGCCCACCACCTGCTATCACATTCCAATGTGCCGCCTTCCCTAGCAACCAACCAGATGTTACCGTATCTTAGCAACGAAACTATTCACCGGCTACTTCTCGGGTTTTCCCACCATGACTCATAGCGGCTGCTGCTGGGTATATAAGCTCTGTCTCTCCATTGAGTTTCATTCTGACCATTCTTCTTGAACAAGCAACACCTCCTCCTCCGCCGCTGCCTGGCTGCCCCTCGCATCTCCTCGCCTGCCTGGCGGTCCTCGCTCCCGCCAGCGAGCATGTCCTTCTCTGAGCTTCCTCACCAACCAACTCTCATTCTGCCCATTTTCCTGAACAAGCAACATCTCCTCCAGCAAGCTCCACGCTGTTAACATTTCATTCAACCAGGAGGCCAGCAACAGGCAACACCTTCTCTAACGAAGCTCCTGCACATCTACCTCCTTCAACACGATACTCCCGAACGTCTTCTACTGAGCTGCTCCCCACCACACGGCATCTCCAGCACCAGACTGTCTATCATATAACTTATATATATTATACAAGAAAACCACATTAGAGTTCCCTTCCATCCTGAGTGCTAGACAACATTAATATCTCGATACCCCTACAATGGTGACTCCCGGAGATTAGCACTCACACAGGATGGAGGAGACACTGATCACGCTCCCAGTCTTCAAGCAGACACCGGCTCCTCTTCCTGCCCCACGCACCACATCCTACGACCCCAGCACACCCGTCCTGCCGTGAGGGAAGCACACAACATCCATCGCCTCCACACCCCCTCTTTTCTCCCTCAGGTACTTCCTGCTAATGTCGTGGACCCAGCTGCTGTCACGAGCCCTAATCCGCTTCTGCTGACCCAGCCCCTGCTCCTGATCCAGGCCCACACACACCCCAGCAGGCGCATCTGACGACCCTGTACCTGTCGTGAGGGAAGAACAACATTCATCGCCTCCACACACCCTTTTTCTCCCTTCTCCCACAGATCGTGTGTATCTAGACAGTTGTATTTCAGCGATCGGCTCATCACGCCATCGCCGTTGTCTCACATGAGGCATGCACCGCCCGGTCTTCCTCACATGTGCTAAGCAACTCTACAATCAACAAGTCTCCTACACCGCCTGGAGGGGAGGGGGAGTATTGTAGTGGACGACTCCCCTACAAACTAACTGCGTAGCAGCCCACCACCTGCTATCACATTCCAATGTGCCGCCTTCCCTAGCAACCAACCAGATGTTACCGTATCTTAGCAACGAAACTAGTCACCGGCTACTTCTCGGGTTTTCCCACCATGACTCATAGCGGCTGCTGCGGGGTATATAAGCTCTGTCTCTCCATTGAGATTCAGTCTGACCAATCTTCTTGAACAAGCAACACCTCCTCCTCTGCCGCTGCCTGGCGACCCTCGCCTCTCCTCCGCCTGCCTGGCGGTCCTCGCTCCCGCCAGCGAGCATGTCCTTCTCTGAGCTTCCTCACCAACCAACTCTCATTCTGCCCATTTTCCTGAACAAGCAACATCTCCTCCAGCAAGCTCCTAGCTGTCCAGCATTCATTCAACCAGGAGGCCAGCAACAGGCAACATCTTCTCTAACGAAGCTCCTGCACATCTACCTCCTTCAACAAGCTACTCACCGCACGTCTCTACCAAGCAGCCCCTCACCACACAGCACCTCCAGCACCAGACTGTCTATCATATAACTTATATATATTCTATAAGAATACCACATTAGAGTTTCCTTCCATCCTGAGTGCTAGACAACTTTAATATCTCGATACCCCTACAAAGTATTATGTTATACGGTGATATTATATTACCTAAGAGTTTTTGTTCTATAAGAGTGACTTTAATAAGGTTTATATAAATGTAATGTGTACAAACCTGGTCTACATTATTTTTTTTAATATTTCTAAATAACCCTACAGTCCGCTTTCAGTTATAGTTTTTTCACTTGGGTAAGTTATTCAGTTTTCTGTTTTACTTGAAATAATAATCGGATCATATAAATAAAAAATTATTTAAATGGTCGTCAGTAAGATCATTGGGAACTTAGAGGGCCAGCGTTGTGCATGATGCCGAGTCATTTATTTTAACGACTTTATTTCTAAATTACTGTAGATCACCGTAAGTACTTTGCACCCATAATTTAATGATTTATAATAGATACTTTTGTCGGATGCCACTGATATAATTTACGAAATTAGGTGTTTATGAAAGCTTGACAACCCTTATTTAGAGAAAGGCCATATCCTACTTGATATTTGATTTGATACTGATATATGTGGGTGTTCTGCTTGCCTCATTAATGGTACGCCACTGCTATAACCCATTACTAAAGACGATGCTCAGGTGTTTTATGAATCTTATAAGTAATGAGGGGCCATTGACGGATATATTCAATGTTTTTTCAATAATGTCAAATCATAAATGGTAATGAATCTTCTTATAAATGTTAGTGAAAAACAATAAATAGTAAATATAATTTTTTCAGCTTATGGCCTCAGTAAAGCTCAAAGTTCTGTTTTAGGAATGGCTCCCGCTTTACGTCATCGTATATCGAGGCGGCAAATATGGATAACATTTACCTAGTCAGTAAAGACATGACATAAATGTGGGAATTATGAATTTTTCGATTATAAATAGTAATACATGTGGCATCTTCTGTATACACCCATTGTACCTTTATCTCTTCTAAACTGTATCTGATGTAGCTTCATGTATCCCCTAGGAGTCCATAGTTTACAACCACTGAGAAGAATCACTCGCCATGTTCCTATTATTATATTCATCACAAAGAGAAAGCCTGACAACGATCATCTCTCTCTCTCTCTCTCTACACAGATAGAAAGACAACAACAAAACCCACAACGCGAAGAAGTAAGTTTTCCCGTAAGTTTAAGGTTGAGTTATAAAGTTGCGTGGTGGCTGATGCAAACCTCGCGCCCGCCTCACTATTGGTGGGAAACAAAACCTGACTTCATCTTAACTGTTATGGGAAAAAAATATCGATGTTGCCTACCACAGCTGTTTTATATTATTGATGTAAGACGTTATGAGGTATAGCTGTGTGTGTGTGTGTGTGTGTGTGTGTATTTATGGTATTTGCGATTACTCCCTTATAAGTTGCAAAACCTAATTCAAGATGCACACGCACACACACACACACACACACACAACACACACGTGCACACACACACACTTTCAGGCTATTTTATTAGAAGCTGCTTCCATCAAGTGACTAAACGGCGAATAAATGAATACAAATAGAAGGTTCCTGCCTCTACCTCAACCCCCCTGTTCCTTTCCCCTGCTCCCTTCCCCTCCTCCCTCCTCCCTTCCCTCCCCCCCCTTCCCCATCCCTCTCTCCCTCTTGTGTATGTATTTATTCCCCGTTTTCTCCCCTCTCTCATCCCCTCCTCCCTCCCCTCCGTTCCCCAGTATATATTACCACCCTTCCCCTTCCATGTGCTCCTCCCTTTCTATACATCAAACCCCTCCATATCCCTCTCCCCATCTACAAACATCACAAAGGGTAAATCAAGAAGATGAATAACACCCATCTTCCTCCCATCCTCCTTCCCAATCCCCACCCTCCCTCATTTCCGCCCTCCTCTTCACCACCGTCACCTCTCTCTCTCACCTTCCCTTTCCTTCATCAAAACCTCCCTCCTTTTCTTCACCTACTTTCCCTTTTTATTTCTTTCTCTCTCATGCCTACTCTCCCCTCACCCCCTTCACCAACGTTCTCTCTTTTCTTCTCCCTCCCTCTCACCACTTACTCGCCCTTTTCTCCCCTTCCTCGCTCCCTCATCCCCTGTACCATATTTTATATATATATATATATATATATCAGTGAGCCCTAGTAACAGTATGCCACAGTAACAGTATGCCACAGTAACAGTATGCCACAGTAACAGTATGCCACAGTAACAGTATTCACCAGTAACAGTATGCCACAGTAACAGCATGCCCCAGTAACAGTAGACCCATGTAACAGTATGTCCCAGTAACAGTATGTCCCAGTAACAGTATGCCACAGTAACAGTATTCACCAGCAACTGCATGCCCCAGTAACAGTATGCCACAGTAACAGTATACCCCAGGAACAGTATGCTCCAGTAACAGTATGTCCCAGTAACAGTATGCCTCAGTAACAATATGCCCCAGTAACAGTATACCCCAGTATCAGTATGCACCAGTAACACTGCCCAGTAACAGTGTGCCCCAGTAACAGTAGGCCCAAGTAACATAGGCCTCAGTAACAGTATGCCCCAGTAACAGTATACCCCAGTAACAGTAGGCCTCAGTAACAGTAGGCCTATGAGAAGGCTGGGTTGCGTTTGGGTGTAATAAGACTGGGGTCTATTAGGACAGGCTTATTACAGCAGGGGCCTATTACGTCTTGGGACATGCTAGGATAGAGGACTCTTGGAACTGGGGCCTTTTAGATCTTGGACCCACTAGAACTGGCACCCATTAGAACTAAGACCCCATTAGAAATGGAACCCACTATAAAAGGCACCCACTAAAACTAGGGCCCCATTAGAATTAAAACCAAATTTCCACCTACAGAAAAAAAAAAAAAAACCACCTTCCCCAGCGCAATAAGTCTACGGTCCTACTCACCCACGTTTCACTTACACCACCTCGTCAGCACCAGCCAGAGACAAAAGTGTACCTTCTTAGACTAACATAACTAATATTTCTAATAATTAACATTTAACATTTAACCAACATCTTACAAAAAAAAAAAAAAAAAAATGTGATTATCCTCCCAGCTACACAAGGACCTGGGCGGGCTCACTAACTCCGGAAAAAAAAAATAATAATAATAATGTGATTACCCTCCCGGCTACATTAGCCAGGAAGAAGTAATTGAACCACCTCCTGCCCCAATATACACATTTACACATAAAACATTAATAGGGGAATAAAGATGAGAGTGACCTACCAGCTCCACTAAGAACCTGGCAGGCCTCTCCATACAGTGTACCCTTAGACTAACACAACTAACACTTAACTAACACCTCAAAAAAAAAAATATATATATGTGACTACCCTCCCAGTTACACAAGGACCTGGGCGAGCTCACTAACTCCAACAATAATAAAAATAATAATAATAAGCAGCATTATATAAATAAACCAATATTAATACAAAGGTCTGACGACCCAAGGGAGCAGAACAAAGATAAAACACCAATAAGAAAGATGAAGCGATCTGGTTGAGCCCAGATTCATTCTACTCCTACTGTATTTCAGTTTCACCACTTTTTCCTCAACCCCCAATAATCTTCTTTCACCTCTTAACTAAAGACTTCGTACTCGTACTGAGTCAGTATTGTAGTAGGATTTCTTTGGTGGTATTAAAGGCCTGTGGGATTTCTTTGTTGTGATTTAGGGCCTGTGGGATATTCTTAGGTCGTAGAACAGAGGAAATAGAAGTTGGTTTATTATTGAGTATTATGCTTGGGGTGGTGGTACACAGACATACATATGTCCTGGGGAAATATAATGGCTATAGCTTTAATATTTGATTGCTGTATTTTTATATATTTTTTATAAAATTATTATACTGTATATGATGTTACTTAGCCATTTACTAGGTAGTAGGCAGTTACCAAACAGGGAGGTACTACCGCCTGAGAAGATATTGGAAGCATAATGTGTTGTCTAATGGTAGACCCTGCTGCCATATGGCATCACGAAAATTGTGACCAAGTCCCAGGTTGTTGATCTGACTTTCTGCCTCATTTACACACAATTGCAGGTTTCAAATGTTTCTCTTACTATTGACAACACAACATATATTGTTTCTCACTTTTGGTCTTTTTTTAATTTTTGTATTT
>NW_024725081.1:20000-36671 GCF_018991925.1 Homarus americanus | reverse complement strand
TGTTCGGTTGCATTGTTGCTTCAGCCAATGATAGTAAAATTTTAAACAAAACAACAATGTGTATTTGTTCAGCTCATTTATCATTTTTGGGTTTCATACAAGAAGGTGGTACAAAACTACATGGTCATCTGATAACTATATCTTAGCTTGTGAACCTCACTTGGTACGCAATTTAAATCTGGTCACCATACTACAGAAATAGATATGCTTAAAATCTAAAGCATTCGAAGAGAAACCAAGCAAAACTAATGTCGGGCATTAACTTTGGTACAGAGAACAGGTTAAAAGCATCTTAATCTGCACTCCTCGAGAACATGAGCAAACCAGTCCAGGTAGCCATAAATAGAGTCAGGGCTAAACAAGGTGATATAACAAAAGTACTCAAACTATCCAACCAAGGCAGACTCTAACAATGGTTTAAAAAACAAATTTGAAATTTATGCACGAATAGGTGCGCAATCTTAAATAAAGCCAATGACAGGTAAAAGGACTACCAAACATCATCTACATTTACCTTAACATTTATTAGACAAATATAACCTGCAAACATCTAAGCTTATAACAACAGCAACTACCCACCTTATAAACAACAAGCCCATTATATTTACACTACTAAATTTTACAAATACAATCCCTGTATGGTATAGTATACATATTGTACATGTATACATGTTATTACATGTATAGTACACATGCTGGTAAGTACGTATTTAAATACATCTATAATGAAACATGTTGGCACGTGTTACAAACAAAAACATTGTTGTAGTAGTACGTGTTGATACATGTTATAAGAAGTGAATAACATTATTGCAAAGTACATGTTACATGTGATACGTGTTAAATACATGTATAAGTACATGTTAAGTACATGTTATATGTACATGTCATAAATACAAATGTTATAAATACAGTACATGTATAAATACATGCTATAAATGTGTGTATAGTATACATGTTAAATACATGTTATAATGTAGTCACATGTTTACATGTGTCTCTAATACATGTGATACATATGTGTGTGCCGTGTTGAGTACGTGTTATAAGTAATACATGTATGAAGTACATTGTGTGTACATGTTAGCATACGTATTATAAAGTACATGTTGAAATACATGTTATAAGTAAATACATGTTGTTACATGTTATATGTACATGTGTACATGTTATAGTACATTGTAAATACATGTTGGTACGTGTTATGTGCGTCGTATGTGTACATTGTGTTATATGTACGTGTTGGAGTACGTGTTACCGTCCCTCACACCATCCTCCCTCTTCCTCCCTCTTCCTCCTTCCTTCCTTCCCTCTTCCCTCACACCCCTACTTCCTCCTTCCCTCCCTCTCTTCCTCTTATCATCTGACTTCCTGCACTCCTTCCTTCCCTGACCTTCCCTCCTTCTCTTCCCCCTGACCTTCCTGCACCCTCCTTCCTCCCCTGACCTTCCTCGCACCTCCTTCCCCCCCCCTGACCTTCCTGCCCTCCTTCCTCTGACCTTCCCTCGCACCCTCCTTCCCCCCCCTGACCTTCCTGCCCTCCTTCCCCTCCCTGACCTTCCCTCGCACCCTCCTTCCTTCCCCCCTGACCTTCCTCGCACCCTCCTTCCCTTCCCCTGACCTTCCCCTTTCCCTCCTTCCTTCCCCTGACTTCCCTCACTCCCTCCTTCCTTCCCCTGACCTTCCCTCACCCTCCTTCCTTCCCCTAACCTTCCCTCCCCTCCTTCCTTCCCCCCTGACCTTCCCTCGCACCTCCTTCCTTCCCCCTGACCTTCCTCGCCCTCCTTCCTTCCCCCTGACCTTCCCTCCCCTGCCCTCCTTCCTTCCCCTGACCCCTTCCCTCGCCCTCCTTCCTTCCCCCTGACCTTCCCTCCGCCCCTCCTTCCTTCCCCTGACCTTCCCTCCTTGCCCTCATTCCTTCCCCCCTGACCTTCCCTCCTGCCCTCCTTCCTTCCCCTGACCTTCCCTCGCACCTCCTTCCTTCCCCTGACCTTCCCTCCTTTCCTCCTTCCTTCCCCCTGACCTTCCCTCGCACCCTCCTTCCTTCCCCCTTCCTCCTTGCCCTCCTTCCTTCCCCCTGACCTTCCCTCGCACCCTCCTTCCTTCCCCTGACCTTCCCTCTTTCCCTCCTTCCTTCCCCCTGACCTTCTCGCACCTCCTTCCTTCCCCTGACCTTCCTCTTGCCCTCCTTCCTTCCCCCTGACCTTCCCTCACCTCCTTCCTTCCCCTGACCTTCCCTCGCACCCTCCTTCCTTCCCCCTGACCTTCCCTCACACCCCTCCTTCCTTCCCCATGATTCCCTCGCACCCCTCCTTCCCCTTCCCCCCTGACCTTCCCCTCGCACCCTCCTTCCTTCCCCTGACCTTCCCTCGCACCCTCCCTTCCTTCTCCATGACCTTCCATCACCTCCCCAAGAAAAGTCTCCAATACTGTACAGGCAGAGAAAAATCACCAACATGGTCCCCTCTGGCTGATGCTTGGTCGTCTGGAGTGAACTTAGCCAAGGCTACTGACCTGTGTGAGTTTTTTTTGGTTAGAGAATATCCTTTCTTCTACTAATTAACCATCCTCACCAACTAACCTAACCTAACTCCTAACCTGCCTAACCTAACCAGCTTAACCTTAACCTAACCTAACCTAACTTCTTCTTCTTAACCAAAAGCTAACAATGCTTAACCTCTTCCTCTCTACCCCTCCTCCCTCTCCCTCTTCCTCTCTACCCCTCCTCCCTCCCCTCTTCCTCTCTACCTCCTCCCCTCCCCACCTCTTCCTCTCTACCCTCCCCTCCCCACCTCTTCCTCTCTACCCCTCCTCCCCTCCCCACCTCTTCCTCTCTCCCCTCCTCCCTCCCTACCTCTTCTCTCTACCCCTCCCTCCCCTCCCCTCTTCCTCTCTACCCTCCTCCCCTCCCCACCTCTTCCTCTCTACCCCTCCTCCCTCCCCCACCTCTTCCTCTCTCCCCTCCTCCTCCCTACCTTTCCTCTCTCCCCTCCTCCTCCCCACCTCTTCCTCTCCTCCCCTCCTCCTCCCCACCTCTTCCTCTCTACTCCTCCCTCCCACCTCTTCCTCTCCACCTCCTCCCTCCCCACCTCTTCCTCTACCCCTCCCACCCCACCTCTTCCTCTCTACCTCCTCCCTCCCCACCTCTTCCTCTCACTCCTCCTCCTCCCCACCTCTTCTCTCCTCCTCCCTCCCCACCTCTTCCTCTCTACCTCCTCCCCTCCCACCTCTTCCTCTCTCCTCCTCCTCCCTCCCCACCTCTTCCTCTCTCTCCTCCTCCCTCCCCCACCTTCCTCTCTACCCCTCCTCCCTCCCCACCTCTTCCTCTCCCTACTCCTCCCTCCCCTCCCCCACCTCTTCCTCTCTCCCCTCCTCCCCTCCCCCACCTCTTCCTCTCCTCCTCCCTCCCCTCCCACCTCTTCCTCCTCCCTCCCCCACCTCTTCTCTCTCCCCTCCCTCCTCCCCTCTTCTCTCTACCCTCCTCCCTCCCCCCTCTTCCTCTCTACTCCTCCTCCTCCTCACCTTCCTCCCTCCCCCACCTCTTCCTCTCTCCTCCTCCTCCCCCCACCTCCTTCTCCCCTCCTCCTCCTCCCCACCTCTCTTCCTCTCCCTCCTCCCTCCCTCTTCCTCTCTCCTCCTCCCTCTACCTCTTCCCCTCTCTACTCCTCCTCCCTCCCCACCTCTTCCTCTACCCCTCCTCCTCCCACCTCTTCTCTCTACCCCTCCTCCCTCCCACCTCTTCTCTCTACTCCTCCTCCTCCCCCACCTCTTCCTCTCCCTCCTCCCTCCCCTCTTCCCTCTCCTCCTCCTCCCTCCCTCTTCCTCTCTACCCCTCCTCCCTCCCCCACCTCTTCCCTCTCCCCACCTCCTCCCTCCCCACCTCTTCTCTCTACCCTCCTCCTCCCCCACCTCTTCCTCTCTACCCTCCCCCTCCTCTCTCCCCCTCCCTCCTCCCTACCTCTTCCTCTCTACCCCTCCTCCCTCCCCACCTCTTCCTCTCTACCTCCCTCCCCACCTCTTCCTCTCTACCTCCTCCTCCCCACCTCTTCCTCTCTACCCCCCCACCTCTTCCTCTCTACCCCCCACCTCTTCCTCTCTTCCCTCTCTCCCCCCTCTTCCTCTCTCCTCTCCCTCCCCCCTCTTCCCTCCTCTACCCTCTCCCTCCCCCACCTCTTCCTCTCCACTCCTCCTCCCTCCCCTCCTCTCCTCCTCTTACCTCTCTCTCTCCCTCCTCCTCACCTCCCCTCTTCCTCTCCTCCCCACCTCTTCTCTCTACCCCTCCTCCCTCCCCACCTCTTCCCTCTCTACTCTACCTCCTCCCTCCCCCCTCCTCCTCTCTCTCCTCCTCCCCTCCCTCCTCTCTCCCCTCCTCCCCCCCCTCTTCCTCTCTACTCCTCCTCCCCTCCCCACCTCTTCCCTCTCTCTCCTCTCCTCCCTCCCCACCTCTTCCTCTCTACCCCTCCTCCCTCCCCTTCCTCTCTACCCCTCCTCCCCCTACCTCTTCCTCTCTCCTCCCCTCCCCCCACCTCTTCCTCTCTACCACCTCCTCCCTCCCACCTCTTCCTCTCCTCCTCCTCCTACCTCTTCCTCTCCCTCTCCTCCTCCCACCTCTTCCTCTCTACCCTCCTCCTCCCCACCTCTTCCTCTCTACCCTCCCCCACCTCTTCTCCTACACCTCCTCCCCCCCCCTCTTCCTCTCTACTCCTCCCTCCCACCTCCCCCACTCTCTCCCTCCTACCCCTCCTCTCCCCTCCTCCCTACCTCTTCCTCTCTACCCCTCCTCCCCACCTCTTCCTCTCTCCCCTCCTCCCATCTTCCTCTCTCCCCCTCCTCTCCACCTCTTCCTCTCTACCCCTCCTCCCCACCTCTTCCTCCTCTCCTCTCTCCCCTCCTCTTCCTCTCTACCCCTCCCCCTCCCACCTCTTCTCCCTCCTCCCCTCCCCACCTCTTCCTCTCTACCCCTCCTCCCCTCCCCACCTCTTCCTCTCTCCCTCCTCCTCCCCCACCTCTTCCTCTCTACCCCTCCTCCCTCCCACCTCTTCTACCTCCCCTCCCCCCACTTCCTCTCTACCCCTCCTCCTCCCCCCACCTCTTCTCTACCCTCCTCCTCCCCACCTCTTCCTCTCTCCCTCCTTCCTCCTCCCCACCTCCTCCCCCTCTTCCCCCCCCTCCACCCCACCTCTTCCTCTCTCCTCCTCCCTCCCACCACCTCTTCCTCCTCCCCTCCCCACCTCTTCCTCTCTCTCCTCCTCCCTCCCCCTCTTCCTCTCTACTCCTCCTCCCCCCACCTCTTCCTCTCTCTCCTCCTCCTCCCTCCCCACCTCTTCCTCTACCCCTCCTCCCCCTCCCACCTCTTCCTCTCTACCCCTCCTCCCTCCCCCACCTCTTCCTCCTCTCTCCTCCTCCTCCCCTACCTCTTCCTCTCTCACTCCTCCTCCCCACCTCTTCCTCTCACCCTCTCCCTCCCCTCTCACCCACCTCCTCCCCCTCTCTCCCCTCCCTCCCACCCCCCTCCCTCACCTCTTCCTCTCTACCCCTCCTCCTCCCCACCTCTTCTCTCTCTCCTCCTCCCTCCCCCTCCCCCTCCCCCCCCACCTCCCTCCTCCCCCCCCCCCCTCCTCCTCCACCTCTTCCTCCTCCCTCCTCCCCCTCCTCCCTATTCCTCTCTCTCCTCCCCCCACCTCACCTCTCTTCCCTCTCCCCTCCCCCACCTCTTCCTCTCTGCCCCTCCTCCTCCCCTCCCCACCTCTTCCCTCCTACTCCCTCCTCCCCTCTTCTCTCTACCCCTCCTCCCCTCCCCTCTTCCTCTCTCTCTCCCTCCCCCTCTCCTCTCTACCTCCTCCCCACCTCTTCCTCCTCTACCCTCCTCCCCCCCCCCCTCTTCCTCTCTCCTCTCCCTCCCTCTACCACCTCCCTCCCTCTCCTCTCCCTCCTCCTCCCACCTCTTCCTCTCCTCCTCCTCCCCTCCCCCACCTCTTCCTCTCTACCCCTCCCTCCCACCTCTTCCTCTCTACCCCTCCTCCTCCCCTCTTCCTCTCTCCCTCCTCCCCTCCCTCTTCTCTCTCCTCCTCCCTCCCACCTCTTCCTTCCTCCCTCTTCTCTCCTCCTCCCCTCCCCACCTCTTCCTCCTCCTCCTCCCCTCTTCCTCTCTACCCTCCTCCCTCCCCACCTCTTCCTCTCTACCCCTCCTCCTCACCTCTTCCTCCTCCTCCCCTCCCCACCTCTTCCTCTCCTCCTACCTCCTCTCTCTCTACTCCTTCCTCCTCC
Source organism: Homarus americanus (assembly GCF_018991925.1). NCBI lineage: Eukaryota > Metazoa > Arthropoda > Malacostraca > Decapoda > Nephropidae > Homarus > Homarus americanus. The sequence continues at coordinate 30,404 of NW_024725081.1, read as the reverse complement.
CCACCTCTTCTCTCCTCCTCCTCCCCACCTCTCCTCTCTACTCTCCTCCCCCCACCTCTTCCTCTCTACCCTCCCCCCTCCCTTCCTCTCTCCTCTCCTCCCACCTCCTCCCCTCCTCCCCTCCACCTCTTCCTCTCTACCCCTCTCCCTCCCCCACCTCTTCCTCTCTACCCCTCCTCCCCTCCCCACCTCTTCCTCTCTCTCCTCCTCCTCCCCACCTCCTCTCTTCTTCCTCCTCCTCCCCCCACCTCTTCCTCCCCCACCCCTCCTCCCCTCCCCACCTCTTTCCTCCTCCTCCCCACCTCTTCCCCTCCCTCCCCCACCTCTTCCTCTCCCTCTCCTCCCCCCTCCTCTTCTACTCCCTCTCTTCCCCTCTTCTCCTCCTCCTCCACCTCTCCTCTCTTCCCCTCCTCCCCCCCCACCTCTTCCTCTCTACCCCTCCCCTCCCCACCCCCTCCTCCTCCTCCCCCCCACCTCTTCCTCTCCCCTCCTCCTCCCCTCTCCCCACCTCTCCTCCTCTCCCCACCTCCTCCTACCCCTCCTCCTCCCACCTCTTCCTCTCTTCTCCTCCTCCCCCTCTCTACCCCTCCTCCCTCCCACCTCTTCCTCTCTACCCCTCCTCCCCTCCACCTCCTTCCTCTCTACTCCCTCCTCCTCCCCTCCTCTCTCCCCTCTCCACCCCCCACCTCTTCCTCTCTTCTCCTCCTCCCCTCCCCACCTCTTCCTCTCTCCTCCTCCCTCCCCCTCTTCCTCCCCCTCCTCCCTCCCCCACCTCTTCCTCTTCTCCTCCTCCTCCCCCCTCTCCCTCTCCTCCTCCTCCCTCCCCCACCTCTTCCTCTCTACCCTCCTCCCTCCCCCACCTCTTCCTCTTCTCCTCCTCCCTCCCCCACCTCCTCCTCCCTCTACTCCTCCTCCCCCACCTTCCTCTCACCCTCCTCCCTCCCCACCTCTTCTCCTCTCTCACCTCCTCCCTCCCCACCTCTTCCTCTCACCCCTCCTCCCTCCCCCACCCTTCCTCCTCACCCTCCTCCCTCCCCACCTCTTCCTCCACCCTCCTCCCCCCCCCCCCTCCCCTCCCTCCCCACTCCCCTTCTCCCTCCTCCCTCCCCACCTCTTCTCCTCCTCTCCCCCTCCTCCCTCCCCCACCTCTCCCTCTCCCCTCCCCCTCCCCCACCTCTTCCCTCTCTACCCCTCCCTCCTCCTCCCCACCTCTTTCTCTACCCCTCCTCCCTCCCCACCTCCTCACCTCGCGTCAAACTCTGTTGCTGACCAGGTACTGGGCTGGATCAATACCTGAGCACCTCCAAACACAAAAAAATGGAGGAGGGGAGGAGGAGGGTGAGAAGCAAAAACAAAAGAATATGACAAAATCCACTGAAAATGAGCTTTGTTTACCAAATTACGAAAACAAAAGAGAGGGTAAACAAAAGAGAGGGTAAACAAAAGAGAGGTAAACAAAAGAGAGGGTAAACAAAAGAGAGGGTAAACAAAAGAGAGGGTAAACAAAAGAGAGGGTAAACAAAAGAGAGGGTAAACAAAAGAGAGGGTAAACAAAAGAAGAGGGTAAATAAGAGAGGAATGTGGTGGAATTATTATTATTATTATTTTGTTTAGAGAGAGAAGTGGATACCGGAAGTGTTAAGATGTAAATGCGGGGAACACTTACTGGCAACACCGCCCTACCAGAAACTCTTCCCCTCCCTCCTTACCCTCTCCACCCCTCTCTGTCCCTCTCCACCACTCTCTGTCCCTCTCCACCCCTCTCTGTTCCTTTTCTCCACCCCTCTCTGTCCCTCTCTCCACCCCTCTCTGTTCCTTTCTCACACCCCTCTGTCCTCTCTCACCTCTCGTCGTCTCCACACCTCTCTGTTTCCTCTACACCCCTCTCTGTCCTCTCCCACCTCTCTGTCCCTCTCTCCACCCCCCTCTCTGTTCCTTTCTCCCACACCCCTCTTCTGTCCCTCTCTCCACCCCTCTGTTCCTCTCTCCACCCCTCTGTTCCTCCTCTCCCACCCCTCTCTGTCCCTCTCCTTCCCTTCCATCCGTCTCCCCTTATCCTCTTCCTTCTCCTCCTTCCCTCCTTCTACTCCTTCCCCTCCTTCTCCTCTTCCCTCCCTTCTACTCCTTCCCTCCTCACCCCTCTCCTGTTCCTCCTTTCATAACTCCTTCCTTCCTTACCTTTGCTGCTCAACCATACACCAGGTGAGGTTGTCTGTGTTCCACCTGAGGTGTATGGTGAGAGTGGTGTATGGTGGTGGGGTGTATGGTGAGTGGTGTATGGTGGTGGGGTGTATGAGCCAAGTGGTGTATGGTGGGGTGGGGTGTATGGTGGTGGTGTATAGTGAGTGGGGGTGCTCTTGAGTAGTGTATGAGTGGTGGGGTGTATGGTGGTGGTGTAGCATGGTGAGGTGAGGTGTATGGTGAGTGGGGGTGTATGGTGAGTGGTGTATGGGTGAGTGGTAGGTGTGTGTTGAGGTGGGGTGTATGGTGAGTGGGGTGTATGGTGAGTGGTGTGGTGAGTGGTGTATGGTAATTGGGGGTGTATGGTGAGGTGGAGGTGTATGGTGAGTAGGGTGTATGGTGGTAAGGGTGTATGGTGGTGGGGTGTATGGTGAGGTGAGGGGTGTGGTGAGGTAAGGGTGTATAGTGAGGTAAGGGTGTATGGTGAGGTGGGGGTGTATGGTGAGGTGGGGGTGTATGGTGAGGTGAGGGTGTATAGTGAGGTGGAGGTGTATGGTGAGGTGGTGTATGGTGAGGTAAGGGTGTATGGTGAAGTGAGGGTGCCTGGTGACCTCATGGCACCAGGCACCCTCCACCAAACGCTTCACCGAGCACCACCAGTCAGATCAATACCGTGTCTCCCTTTGCCATATGATACTGGTGACCCTGTACTGGTGACTACCCTGGTGACCCTGTACTGGTGACTACCCTGGTGACTGTGTGTACTGGTGACTACCCTGGTGACCCTGTACTGGTGACTAGCCTGGTTACTGTATGTACTGGTGACTGTATACTGGTGATCTACTTGGTGACTGTGTATACTGGTGACTGTGTGTACTGGTGACTACCCTGGTGACCGTGTGTACTGGTGACTACCCTGGTGACCGTGTGTACTGGTGACTACCCTGGTGACCGTGTGTACTGGTGACTACCCTGGTGACCATGTGTACTGGTGGCTACCCTGGTGACCGTATTGGTGACTACCCTGGTGACCGTGTGTACTGGTAGCTACCCTGGTGACCTGTGTGGCCTGGTGACCACCTGGTGATGTGTGTACTGGTGAGCTAACCTGGTGACCGTGTGTGGTGACTACCCTGGTGACTGTGTGTACTGGTGACTACCCTGGTGACTGTGTGTACTGGTGACTACCCTGGTGACTGTGTGTACTGGTGACTACCCTGGTGACTGTGTGTACTGGTGACTACCCTGGTGACCGTGTGTACTGGTGACTACCCTGGTGACCGTGTGTACTGGTGACTACCCTGGTGACCGTGTGTACTGGTGACTACCCTGGTGACCGTGTGTACTGGTGACTACCCTGGTGACCGTGTGTACTGGTGACTACCCTGGTGACTCTGTTTACTGGTGACTACCCTGGTGACTTCAGGTAAAACAGGATCACTCCTGGTGACCGTGTGGTACTGGTGACTACTCCTGGGTGACCGTGTAGCCTGGTGACCACCGCAGGACTGTGTGTACTGGTGACTACCCCAGGACTGTGTACTGGTGACTACCCCACTGTGTGTACTGGTGACTACCCTGGTGGACTGTGTGGCACTGGTGATCACTCCCAGGACCGGTGTACTGGTGACTACCCCTGGTGACTGTGTGTACTGGTGACTACCCCAGACTGTGTGTACTGGTGACTACCCTGGTGACCGTGTGTACTGGTGACTACCCTGGTGACCGTGTGTACTGGTGACTACCCTGGTGACCGTGTGTACTGGTGACTACCCTGGTGACTGTGTGTACTGGTGACTACCCTGGTGACCGTGTGTACTTGTGCCTAACCTAACCTAACCTAACCCAACATACATACATACATACATATATACATACAATCAACAATTCAACCCGCCAGGATTCGAACCCACGGCCCACGAGCCCATGACTGTGACCGGGGAACGCTACCTCTGGACCACCAGGATACAAAAGCAGTCCTAGACTCTATTATATTTCACACAAAGCCTGTTCAACGAGCTTATGGCGCCGTGAACCTCTAATGGGGACTACCCGTATCACGTAGGTGGTCTCGTGATATGGGCTCGTGGGCCGTGGGTTCGAATCCTGGCGGGTTGAGATGTTGACTGTATGTAGAAGTCCGCGTGCTCTATTGGGCTAATGAAATACATATATACATACATACTGTACATACACACATACAGACATACATACATAAATACATACATACATACATATACACATACATACATATATACATACATACAGAAATAACCTCAGGAACACACACACACACACACACGAGAAGTGATAAAGCCTAGTAGTGTAGTGTAAATAATATCAATAGTATCCTCTGTAGTGGATTACGTTCTCTTTGATGAGTGAACCAGCTGACTGGATCAAACGGGTGTGTGTCCTTCATGATACATAATACTAGAATAACTGTACACATTGATATATGGAATAAAGAGAGTTTTTTATGTGAAGTGATTGACAATTATTGATTAGACCACCCCCAGCTTATTTCACTTGAAGAATAGACCACCAAAGCTTATTTCACTTGAAGAATAGACCACCAAAGCTTATTTCACTTGAAGAATAGACCACCAAAACTTATTTCACTTGAAGAATAGACCACCCCAGCTTATTTCACTTGAAGAATAGACCACCCCAGCTTATTTCACTTGAAGAATAGACCACCCCAGCTTATTTCACTTGAAGAATAGACCACCAAAGCTTATTTCATTTGAAGAATAGACCACAAGCTTATTTCATGAAGAATAGACCACCAAAGCTTATTTCTTGAAGAATAGACCACCCAGTTTATTTCACTTGAAGAATAGACCATCAGCTTATTTCACCTGAAGATTAGACACCCCAGCTTATTTGACTTGAAGATTAGAACACCCTAATGTTTCTTTTTTGTTGCGAGATAATACCCGGGCCAGGTCATCGACACACAACGAGACATGAAACCAACTTTTGAAGTAGAGACAGATTGTATGAGTATGGAAACACAGAAGAGGCAGAGCATTCCACAGTTTGGCTGTGTGAGAAGAAGGGTGTACTTTAGGTTATTCTAGTGTGTTACGAGCCCTTGGCCTTGCCGGCGGTACACAGGATGCCAAATCCACCGAACATTGCCCGTTAAAGTACCTGTAAAAAGAGAGTGAAGCAACATTGTGGCGAAAGGGAAGAAAGATTGTCAACTAAAAGGAGAGAGTTAATAGACTAAATGCCTTTGATTCACCTATCTAACAGTTGGGCAGAAGAAGAGCCACCCCAGATATGGCAGTACTCTAAGTGAGACGAATGAATCCCTTATATACTTGAAGCAACTGCTCAGGGTGAGTAGTAACGGCATCTGTACAGCATTCCCAGCTTTCGGGAGGCAGCTTTGCGATGTTGAGGATGTGTGGCTTCCATGACATATCAGAGGAAATGGTGAGGCCTAGCATATCTATTTTAGAATTTGGCAGAAAGATTGAGTCCTGAAATGTGATTGGTGGGAGATCATCTAATTTGGAAAGTGTAATTGGTAAATACTATGTGACATGACCCACCCTTAACATGACCCACCCTTAACATGACCCACCCTTAGCATGACCCACCCTTAACATGACCCATCCTTCAATGACCCACCCCTAACATGACCCACCGTTAGCGACCCACCGTTAACATGACCCACCGTTAACATGACCCACCCTTAACATGACCCACCCTTCAATGACCCACCTAACATGACCCCACCTTCAATGACCCACCCTAACATGACCCACCGTTAACATGACCCACCGTTAACACGACCCACCCTTCAATGACTTACATAACCCACCCTAACATGACCCACCCTAACGCCACCCTTCAATGACCCACCCTAACATGCCCACCCTTAGCATGACCACCCTTAACATGACCCACCGCCAACACGACCTACCCCTAACATGACCCACCTTAACATGACCACCCTTAACGCGCCCACCTTAACATGACCCACCCCCAACATGACCCACTCTTAACACGACCCACCTAACGCGTTACCCTTAACACGGCCCACCCTTAACACGACGCCAGCCTGACCCTTAACGCCCTAACCATTACACCCTAACATGCCACCGTCAACATGACCACCCTTAACATGACCCACCCTTAACATGATACCCTTAGACACATAAAATGACCACTCTTAACGCGTACCCTAACGCATGACCCTAACATTACATACAACGCGACCCACCCTTAACGCACCTTATACATAACCCCCTTGCATTACCCGTAATGACACCCTCAACATACTACCCTAACATGATACCCTTAGCATGACACATAACGCTTAACATGCAGTACCCACAACAAATAACGCATTGAACGCATTACACCCTCAATATGATACCCTAACATGATACCACCTTAACATACTACCTTAACATCCACCCTTAACATTACACCTAACATGACCCACCCTCCGCATTACCCTTAACGCAGCCCACCCTAACATGACCCCATAACACCCTTACCAATGACCCACCCTAACGCCACCCTACGCAATCACCATTATTGACCCACCCTAACATGACCCCATGCGCTATGTGACCCACCTAACATGACCCACCTCACATGACCACCCTCAACATGACCCACCTAACATGACCCACCCTTCAGCAACCACCTAACACAACCCACCTTCTTATGACCCCACCCTAACATGACCCACCCTCAACAGACCCACCCCAACAGCCCACCCTTCAACGACCCCACCCCTAACACTGACCTCCTTTGTGGCTACAGACCTACCCTCCCTGTAGGCTGACCTACCCTCTGTGTGAGCTATAGACCTCCACTCCCTGTGTGGGCTATGACCTGCCTCCCTGTGGGCTATGGACCTACCCTCCCTGTGTGGGCTATAGGCCTACCCTTCCTGTGTGGGCTATAGACCTACCACCCCTGTGTGGGCTATAGACCTACCCTCCCTGTGTGGGCATAGACCTACAACCCTGTGTGGTCTATGGGCCTACCCCCCCCCTGTGCTTGACCTACCCTCCTGTGTGGGCTATAGACCTACCCCTGTGTGGGCTATAGACCCTACCCTCCTGTGTGGGCTATAGACCTACCACTCCCTGTGTGGGCCTTAGGCCACCCCTCCTGTGTGGGCTATAGACCTACCCCTTCCTGTGTGGGCTATGAGCCTACCACACTCCTGTGTGGGCTGGGCCTGCCCTCCCTGTGTGGGCTATAGACCTACCCCGCCCTGCCCAGGCTATAGGCCTACCTCATGTGGGCTATAGACCTGCCCCTGTGTGTGAGCTTAGACCTACCTCCCCCTGTGTGGGCTATGGGCCTGCACTCTCCTGTGGGCTATGGGCCTACCCTCCCTGTGTGGGCTATAGACCACCACTCCCTGTGTAGGCTATGAGCCTACCCCTCCCTGTGTGGGCTATAGACCTGCCACTCCTGTGTGGGCTATAGACCTACCCTTCCCTGTGTGGGTATGAGCCTACCCCACTCCTGTGTGGGCTATGGAGCCTACCCTCCCTGTGTGGGCTATGACCTACCTCCTGTGGGCTATAGACCTGCACTTCCTGTGTGGGCTATAGACCTCCCTCCTGTGTGGGCTATAGACCTACCCTCCCTAATGCGGGCTATGAGCCTACCCTCCCTGTGTGGGCTATAGCCTACCCCTGTGTGGCTATGAGCCTACCCCTCCTGTGGGGTATAGACCTACCCTTCCTGTGTGGGCTATAGACCTACTCTCCTGTGTGGGCTATGAGCCTACCCCTCCCCCTGTGGGTAGGAGCCTACCCCACCCACTGTGTGGGCTATAGACCTACTCTTCCTGTGTGGGCTATAGACCTACCCTCCTGTGTGGGGTATGAGCCTCCCCTCCTGTGTGGGTATAGTCCTACCCTTCCTGTGTGGGCTATAGACCCACCTCCCTGTGTGGGCTATGGACCTACTCCGCCCTGTGTGGGCTATAGACCTACCATTCTTCCTGTGTGGGCTATGGACCTACCCCTCCCCTGTGTGGGGCACATGACCTACCCTCCCTGTGTGAGCTGTAGTCCCTACCCCTCTGTGTGGGCTATGACCTACCCCGCCCTGTGTGGGCTATAGTCCCTACCCACTCCCTGTGGAGGCTATGAGCCTACCCTCCCCTGTGTGGGCTATAGACCTACCACTCCTGTGTGGGCTATAGACCTACCACGCCCTGTGTGGGCTATGAACCTACTGCTGTGTGGGCTATGAACCCTACCCCTCCCTGTGTGGGGTATGGTCTACCCTTCCTGTGTGGAGTATAGACCTACCCCCTTCTGTGTGGGCTATAGACCTACCCTCCCTGTGTGGGCTATAGACCTGCCCTCCTGTGTGGGCTATAGACCTACTCTTCCTGTGTGGGCTATAGACCTACCCTCCCCTGTGTGGGGTAGACCTACCCTCCCTGTGTGGGGTATAGTCCTATCCCTTCCTGTGTGGGCTATAGACCTACCTCCCTGTGGGCTATAGACCCACCCGCCCTGTGTGTGGGCTATGCAGACCTACTCTTCCTGTGTGGGCTAGCAGACCCACCCCCTCCCTGTGTGGGGGTGGCAGACTCATCCTCCTGTGTGGGGTATAGTCCCACCCTTCCTGTGTGGGCTATAGACCTCACCTCCCTGTGTGGGGTATAGTCCTACCCCTTCCTGTGTGGGCATAGACCCACCTCCCTGTGTGGGTATAGTCCCACCTTCCTGTGTGGGCTATAGACCTACCCTCTCTGTGTGGGCTATAGACCCACCTCCCTGTGTGGGGTATAGACCCACCTCCCTGTGTGGGGTATAGACTCATCTCCCTGTGTGGGGTATAGTCCACCCTCCCTGTGTGTGTGGGGTATAGACCCACCTCCCTGTGTGGGGTATAGTCCCACCCTCCTGTGTGGGCTATGACCTACCCCTCCCTGTGTGGGGCATAGACCTACCCTTCCTGTGAGGCTAGGACCACCCTTCCTGTGTGGGCTATAGATCCACCCCCTGTGTGGGCTATAGACCTACCCTCCCTGTGTGGGTATAGTCCTACCCTTCCTGTGTGGGCTATAGTCCTACCCTCCCTGTTGGGCTATAGACCTACCCGCCCTGTGTGGGCTATAGACCCACTCTTCCTGTGTGGGCTATAGACCACCTCCCTGTGTGGGGTATAGACCTACCCTCCCTGTGTGGGGTATAGTCCCACCCTTCCTGTGTGGGCTATAGACCTACCCTCCCTGTGTGGGGTATAGTCCTACCCTTCCTGTGTGGGCTATAGACCTACCTCCCCTGTGTGGGGTAGAACCTACCTTCCTGTGTGGGCTATAGACCCACCTCCTGTGTGGGCTAGACCCACCTCCTTGTTGTGTGGGGTATAGACCTACCCTCCCTGTGTGGGGTATAGACCTACTCCCTCCTGTGTGGGGTATAGTCCCATTCTCCTGTGTGGGCAGGACCTACCCTCCCTGTGTGGGGTATGGTCCTACCCTTCCTGTGTGTGGGCTATAGACCCACCTCCCTGTGTGGGGGGTATAGACTCACCCTTCCTGTGTGGGCTATAGACCTACCCTTCCTGTGTGTGGGCTAGATCCCACCTCCCTGTGTGGGGTAGTCTACCCTCCCTGTGGGGTATAGACCTACCCTTCCTGTGTGGGCTATAGACCTACCCCTTCCTGTGTGGGCTATAGACCTACCCCTGTGTGTGGGGTATAGTCCTACCCTTCCTGTGGGCTATAGACCCTCCCTCCCGTGTGGGGTATAGACTCACCTGCCCTGTGTGTGGGCTATAGTCCTACCCTTCCTGTGTGGGCTATAGACCCACCCTCCCTGTGTGGGCAGGAAGTCCTACCCTCTCCCTGTGTGGGGTATAGACTCACCTCCCCTGTGTGGGGTATAGACTCACCTCCCTGTGTGGGTAGACCATTCTCCCTGTGTGGGGTATAGACCCACCCTCCCTGTGTGGGTATAGACCCACCCTCCCTGTGTGGGGTATAGACCTACCCCTTCCTGTGTGTGGGCTATAGACCTACCCTTCCCTGTGTGGGGCTATAGACCTACCCTCCCTGTGTGGGCTATAGACCCACCCTTCCTGTGTGGGGTATAGTCCCATCTCCTGTGTGGGGCTATAGACCTACCCTCCCCTGTGTGTGGGGTATAGTCCCACCCTTCCTGTGTGGGCTATAGACCCTACCCTCCTGTGTGGGGGTATAGTCCTACCCTTCCTGTG
>NW_024725081.1:0-15000 GCF_018991925.1 Homarus americanus | reverse complement strand
AATAATAATAATAATAATAATAATAATAATAAAATTAATAATAATAATAATAATAATAATAATAATAATAATACAATAATATAGTGATTGTGTGTGTGGGTGTGTGTGTGTGTGTGTGTGTGTGTGTGTGTGTGTAATAATAATAATAATAATAATTAACGGTTTATTGAAAAAGTTCTGCAGCCCGAAGGCTGAAAATATACATTGGGCATAAATGACTTATTACATACATTGGTGGTTTAACAAAAGCCTTCATTAAAGAAAGGTAAAGGAACATACAGTGAACATACAGATTAATGTAGGTGTTGAACAGCAAAAACGTAGTGTAGTAACTCCCTCCCAGATGGTGTTAGGAGGGACCTCACGTGGTGTAGTAGTTCCCTCACAGATGGTGTTATAAGGGGCCTCACGTGGTGTAGTAATTCCCTCACAGATGGTGTTATGAGGGACCTGACATGGTGTAGTAATTCCTTCACAGATGGTGTTATGAGGGACCTCACGTGGTGTAGTAATTCCCTCACAGATGGTGTTATGAGGGACCTGACGTGGTGTAGTAATTCCCTCACAGATGGTGTTATGAGGGACCTGACGTGGTGTAGTAATTACTTCACAGATGGTGTTATGAGGGGCCTCACGTGGTGTAGTAATTCCCTCACAGATGGTGTTATGAGGGACCTGACGTGGTGTAGTAATTCCCTCACAGATGGTGTTATGAGGCCTCACGTGGTGTAGTAATTCCCTCACAGATGGTGTTATGAGGGGCCTCACGTGGTGTAGTAATTCCCTCACAGATGGTGTTATGAGGGGCCTCACGTGGTGTAGTAGTTCCCTCACAGATGGTGTTATGAGGGGCCTCACGTGGTGTAGTAACTCCTTCACATATGGTGTCATGAGGGGCCTCACGTGGTGTAGTAATTCCCTCACAGATGGTGTTATATGAGTGAGGTGTGGTTCCAGGCCTTCCTATCGTAGACGAATTAACACATCGCTGGTAGTTGGGTCTCACGGGCCGTTATCACTGGGTACCTGGGACCTCACTGTGTGAAAGGTCAACTTGGGTACCACTGTTACTGTTGAGTTGTTCTCACTGACTTAAGCACTGTTCACCACTGTTCACCTCTGTTTAACACTGGTTCCATTTCTTTCCTAAATGAAATAGTAACTTCTGGCGTGAACTTGTTGATATTCCGGTGGGGAGGAGGGTTCAGGGGAGGGAGTTGGTATGGGCCAACATAACAGTTGACTGGCTGCTCCGAGAGGAGCGCCAGGTACGTCTTACCCTTCGGTGGTCGGATGTGTCAGTGTGTGTGTGTGTGTGTGTGTGTGTGTGTGTGTGTGTGTGTGTGTGTGTCTGTGTGTGTGTGTGTGTGTGTGTGTGTGTGTGTGTGTGTGTGTGTGTGTAATAATATAATAATAATAATTAACGGTTTATTGAAAAAGTTCTGCAGCGAAGGCTGAAAATATACATTGGACATAAATGACTTATTACATACAGTGGTGGTTTAACAAAAGCCTTCATTAGAGAAAGGTAAAAGACATACAGTGAACATACAGATTAATGTAGGTGTTGAACAGCAAAAACGTAGTGTAACTCCTCAGATGGTGTTAGGAGGGACCTCCGTGGTGTAGTAGTTCCCTCACAGATGGTGTTATGAGGGGCCTCACGTGGTGTAGTAATTCCCTCACAGATGGTGTTATGAGGGCCTCGTGGTTGTAATTCCCTCACAGATGGTGTTATGAGGGGCCTCACGTGGTGTAGTAATTCCCTCACAGATGGTGTTATGGGGGCCTCACGTGGTGTAGTAATTTCTCACAGATGGTGTTATGAGGGGCCTCACGTGGTGTAGTAATTCCCTCACAGATGGTGTTATGAGGGGCCTCACGTGGTGTAGTAATTCCCTCACAGATGGTGTGAGGGGCCTCACGTGGTGTAGTAATTCCCTCACAGATGGTGTTATGAGGGGCCTCACGTGGTGTAGTAACTCCTTCACATATGGTGTTATGAGGGCCTCGTGGTGTAGTAATTCCCTCACAGATGGTGTTATATAGTGAGGTGTGGTTCAGGCCTTCCTATCGTAGACGGATTAACACATCGCTGGTAGTTGGGTCTCACAGGCCGTTATCACTGGGTACCTGGGACCTCACTGTGTGAAAGGTCAACTCAGGTACCACTGTTACTGTTGAGTTGTTCTCACTGACTTAAGCACTGTTCACCACTGTTCACCTCTGTTTAACACTGGTTCCATTTCTTTCCTAAATGAAATAGTAACTTCTGGCGTGAACTTGTTGATATTCCGGTGGGGAGGGGGGTTCAGGGAGGGAGTTGGTATGGGCCAACATAACAGTTGACCTGGCTGCTCGAGAGAGGAGCATAGTACGTCTTGACCCTTCGGTGGTGTTAGTGTGTGTGTGTGTGTGGAGGTATTTATCACTGTCATACTGTGTCATTAGTTCAGTCGACTGTACTTTTATCATTGTTTGTACACCTGGGTTTCTGTGTACAGTATATATTGAACCAGATGTATGTATGTATGTGCGTATGTATCAGGGTTGTTATGATTTAAATCAAATGATTTAAATCGATTTAAATCAGAGTAAAAAATCATAATTTAAATCAAAATGATTTTTTACTAATAACTTTTTTCTCTTTTTTTCAACATGATTGAAAAGTATATGCAATGCAGCAGGCTAATAACATTATTTGGATTTACATAATATGTACTGTACTATAGTCTGCGAAACTTTGATCATATCACAAGGTCTTATTATTAATGTATATATTTACGAAATATATTGTTTTTAAGATAATAATACTATTGAAATTCAGAAATCATCACATCCCAGGATCTTTGTATAGAAGAGCAGGAGGAACAATGCTAGTAATGCCATCAAACACACGATGGAACACGACAGATTCTATTGAATCTTATTTAAAACTGGGAGACCCTTGTCAAAGTATGCGAAAGTAGTGAAGACATTGATAAGAAAGAAAGAGAAGAAAGTTGATGATAAGGCATTAAAAAGAACTGCAGAAGACTATTTAGAGAGACTTAAGCCTATTGCTGTGGCATGGACTGTGTCAGAAAACATTATTAAGTGATGCTGTAGAAATCTGGGTAAAACTGAAAACTGATATTAAGGAGTATTTAACAGATAAGAAGGATATGGATAATTTTGAAAAAAAGTATCAAAGTAGTATTGACACCTGCCCATTTTCTAGCTAATGTGATAGACCCGGTATCAGGGCAGACATCTGACTCCTGAGCAGCGAGACATTGAGAAGTCTCTCAACATTCCTCTCAACATTAATGTCCTTCCATGGAAGAAGTGCACCATTTAAAGGTCTATTTTAGTAAAGATGTTTGTAAAATCTCCTCACCCCTTGCTTGGTGGCAGTATTTTGCCAGTGATATGACAGAAAATGTAATGGATGTTCCTAGGTAATTATTTACAGCTGTTGCATCATCAAGGGGTTGGAAGAATTTTCCACATATGGATTTGTACACTCAAAGGTAGAAATCCTTAGGACAGGAAAAGGCATGTAAGCTTGTCACAGTACATAAGCATTTCAATGTTCAACTAAGCTAATTAAAATGTTTTGAACTATTTTTGTTGTTTACAGAATGAGAATATTGTGTTGACTTGAATTATTACCGGTAATTCTTAATACACTATAATCCTACAAATGTAAGAAAATAAACTTGTTACCAGTATTATTTTTTACAAAATGAGAATATTATTCTGTTGACTTGAAGAAGTTAAGTTATTAATTTTTGAAACACTGTAATCCTACTCTAAGAGCATTTATGTTAAATTTCATTATTACGTTTGGTTGTCACTCAAATGTAGATATGTTACCAGTTTTCTTTTATTTTACAATAAGAATATTATTGTTCAATTTCCATTAGTACATCTCCTGCATAAATATCTTAATGCCAATTTTCTGTTTATTGTCCTGAATAAGCTTTGGTTGAAAAATACTGCTTTTATGGTTTAAAAATACTATTTTAATGCAACTATTAAAAAAAAAAATAAATCGATTTAAATAAAAAATCTTATTTAAATCAAATAAATCGATTTTTTTATAAAAAAAATACGATTTTTCCAACCCTGGTATGTATGTATGTATGTATCAATTCAGAGTCACACACACACACACTCATGAACTGAAATTATTTTGCCCCACAGAGTACAATGATTTAACCCTGAGTACAGTGATTTAACCCTGAGTACGATGACTTAACCCCTTGGTACGATGACTTAACCCCTGGGTACAGTGATTTAACCTCTGGTACAATGATTTAACCCTGGAGCAGGGCCGGATTTACCAATAGGCCAAGTCAGGCCATCGGCCTAGGGCCCACCGGTATGCCCACTGAAATAATTTGTCGCACAGTGCCAGCGTATAACCTTGTTTGAAGTGTACACCGGTATTTCATGATATAATATTTTCACAAAGGGCCCCTGTACAATAAGTATAGGGCCGATCAAAGTAAAGTGAAACAAGCCAAATATTATTCAGTTAGGTGATTACACCGGATGTTAGATCTACTGACCACTTACATTCACAGTTCGTTATGTCAAACCTGATGACAAACCTGTTGAGCGATTTCTAACTTCATAGCATACAAGACCATGGTTCAGAAGCATAGCCTCAACTGTTGTACAATTAATTAAAGATGTTGGTCATGATTTGGAGTGACATGAGAGGGAGCAGAGATATGACAATGCTGCCAATATGTCAGGCATTTACACTGGTCTCCAGCCGAATGAGCTATGAATCCAGCCTGGCTTATGTCCCTTGTGCAGTCACTCTTGATTTTAGGAACATCAGCTGCCAGCAGTTGTGGTCTGTTCATATTTCAGATTTTTGCAAGCCTTATACAACTTCTTCTCCTCTCCACATATAGATGGAATCCTTGACTGCTCTGCTGAAGGATTGTAGTGAAATCCCTTTCAAGAAACTCACTGGAGTGGGGCTGATGCTGTTAAAGCAGTGTTTTATTACCTTGAGATAAAGTCAGCACTGGAGAACATATGTTCTGACAGTAGACAAACTTGGCTACAAAGCTTGAAGGTGAAGGCTTCATAAGACAAATGGAAGCATTTGAAACAGCACTTCTTACTGTATTATGAATAAAATCTTAACAAGGTTTAATGTTATCACTTCAAAAAAATGAGCTCTGATTTAATGAAACTGTATGAGAGTTTGATCTCCTTCATCTCAGAAATGAGTCAGAGTGTTTGATGAAATAGAAGATCAGGCTAGGGTTTTGCTGAGCATCTACACAGAGACAAAAAAACAAAAAAAAAACATTTCTTTGATGAATCAGTTGACATTGAAACTCAACTTGATCCGTGAAGTTCAAAGGTGGACAATTTCTACACAATAGTGCCTTAGGAATGAATTAGAGCACAGAGTGAATGCTTTACAGAAATAAAAAAGCTGTTTAGCAATGGAGTATGGTAGTGAAATATGATGATCTCAGCCCAACTGATTGGGTCATTAATTTCCTATTACAGTGACCTGGAAGCATCTGTTCTAGATGAGTTTTTGCAATTTAAAGACATTTTGTCTTCTGAATCTTACAGGTCAGTGACAAACATGTCCACTTTGCTGAGGTCCAAAGATGGAATTTTGACAACTGCCTTTCCAAACATTAGTATCTTGGTAAGAATTTCTACCATCCCCTTACAAATTGTGAAGGAGAGAGGTATTTTCTACTCTATCTAGGGTGAAAATCACCTGAGGTCTACCATGGGACAAACCAGATTAAACTCACTTTCATTATTATGCATTGAATCTGGCCTCCTAAACCTTGACATAAACAGTATCATTGACAAATTTTCCATGAAAAAAGTAGGAAAAATTTATATTAAAATTCACACAGTTTGCTGTACTAATGCTGGCAAAATTGATTATACTTCAAGTTAATTGTATTTCTTTCATTAATCCCATATATAAGATGTGCATGATATAGAACTAATTTGATTAAAAAGAATGATGTGTCACATTGTGTTGAAATTCTTATTTCTTACATTATAATATTATGATATTATGTAATATTTGATGACATTTGCCAATGCAAAATAATTACAGTAATATATATATATATATATATATATATATATATATATATATATATATATATATATATATATATATATATATATATATATATATATATATATATATATATATATATATATATATATATATATATATATATATATATATATATATATATATATATATATATATATATATATATATATATATATATATATATATATATATATGTAATACATGTTAAGAAAGGAAAGAAGAAAATGTTTTCTTTCTTTCCAGGTTATCAGCAATACTACATCACGTGCACCTACAGTGATTTACTTGCATATAAAAAAATATATATATATATATATATATATATATATATATATATATATATATATATATATATATATATATATATATATATATATATATTATTAAAACATGCAAACATTTCTATAAATTTGGGAGCCCACTGATGAGTTTGGCCTGGGCCCACAAATAGGTAAATCCGACCCTGCCCTGGAATACAGTGATATAACCCCTGGAGTACAGTGATTTAACCCCTGAGTACAGTGATTTAACCCTAGAGTACAATGATTTAACCCCGGAGTACAGTGATTTAACCTCTGGAGTACAATGATTTAACCCTGAGTACAGTGATTTAACCTCTGAGTACAATGATTTAACCCTGGAGGTAGTGATTTAACCCTGGAGTACAGTGATTTAACCCCTGAGTACAGTGATTTAACCCTGAGTACAGTGATTTAACCCTGGAGTACAGTGATTTAACCCTGAGTACAATGATTTAACCCCTGGGTACAGTGATTTAACCTCTGAGTACAATGATTTAACACCTGAGTACAGTGATTTAACCTCTGAAGTACAATGATTTAACCCCTGGGTACAGTGATTTAACCTCTGGAGTACAATGATTTAACCCCTGAGTACAGTGATTAACCTCTGGAGTCACAATGATTTAACCCCTGAGTACAGTGATTTAACCTCTGGAGTAAATGATTTAACCCTGGAGTACAGGACTTAACTCTGAGTACAATGATTTAACCCCTGAGTACAGTGATTTAACCCCGAGTGCATAATGATTAACCCCTGAGTACAGTGATTTAAACCTCTGGAGTACAATGATTTAACCCTGGAGTACAGTGATTTGACCTCTGGAGTACAATGATTTAACCCCTGAGTACAGTGATTTAACCTCTGGAGTACAATGATTTAACCCTGGAGTACAGTGACTTAACCTCTGAGTGCAATGATTTAACCCCTGAGCACAGTGATTTAACTCTGAGTACAGTGAACTTAACCCTGAGTACAGTAATTTAACCCCTGAGTACAATGATTTAACCCCTGAGTACAGTGATTTAACCTCTGAGTACAATGATTTAACCCTGAGTACATGAATTTAACTGAGTACAATGATTTAACCCTCGAGTACAGTGTATTACCCTGGAGTACAATGATTAAACCCCTGAGTACAGTGATTTAACCTCTGGAGTAAATGATTTAACCCCTATACAGTGATTTAACCTCTGAGTACAATGATTTAACCCCTGAGCACAGTGATTTAACCTCTGAGTACAATGATTTAACCCTGGAGTACAGTGATTTAACCTCTGAGTACACAGATTTAACCCCTGGAGTACAGTGATTTAACCTCTGTAGTACAATGATTTAACCCCTGAGTACAGTGATTTAACCTCTGAGTACAATGATTTGACCCTGGAGTACAGTGATTTAACCTCTGGAGTACAATGATTAACCCTGAGTACAGTGATTTAACCTCTGAGTACAATGATTTAACCCCTGAGTACAGTGAATTAACCCTGAGTAAGTGATTTAACCCCGAGTACGGTGATTTAACCCTTGGAGTACGATGACTCAACCCCTGAGTACGATGATCAAACTTCGGAGCATGATGATTCAACCCCTGGAGTACGATGAGACGAAGGAGTACGATGACTTAACCTCGAGTACGATGACTTAACCCCTGGAGTACGATGACTTAACCCCTGAGTACGATGACTCAACCCCTGAGTACGATGACTTATCCCCTGGAGTACGATGACTTAACCCCTGAGTATGATGACTTAACCCCTGAGTACGATGAATTAACCCCTGAGTACGATGACTTAACCCCTGGAGTACGATGACTTAACCCCTAGAGTACGATGACTTAAACCCTGGAGTACGACTTAACCCTGGAGTACGATGATTTAACCCCTGGAGTACGATGAATTAACCCCTGAGTACGATGACTTAACCCTGAGTACGATGACCTAACCCTGGAGTATGATGATTCTAACCCCTGAGTACGATGAATTAACCCTGGAGTACGATGACTTAACCCTGGAGTACGATGATTTAACCCTAGAGTACGATGACTTAACCCCTGGAGTACGATGACTTAACTTGAGTACGATGACTTAACCCCTGGAGTACGATGAATTAACCCTGGAGTATGATGACTTAACCCTGAGTACGATGACTTAACCCCTAGAGTACGATGAATTTCTGAGTATGATGACTCAACCCTGAGTACGATGACTTAACCCCTAGAGTACGATGACTTAACCCTGAGTACGATGACAACCCCTGAGTACGATGACTTAACCCCTGGAGTACGATGACTTAACCCCTGAGTACGATGACTTAACCCTAGAGTACGATGACTTAACCCCTGAGTACGATGACTTAACCCCTGGAGTACATGATTTAACCCCTGAGGATGAATTAACCCCGAGTATGATGACTTAACCCTGGAGTACGATGACTAACCCCTGGAGTATGATGACTTAACCCCTGAGTACGACGACTAACCCCGAGTACGATGACTTAACCCTGGAGTACGATGACTTAACCCCTGAGTACGATGACTTAACCCCTGAGTACGATGACTTAACCCTGGAGTACGATGATTTAACCCCTGAGTACGATGACTTAACCCCTGAGTATGATGACTTAACCCCGGAGTACGATGACTTAACCCCTAGAGTACGATGAATTAACCCTGGAGTACGATGACTTAACCCCTGAGTACGATGATTAAACCCTAGAGTACGATGACTTAACCCCTGAGTACGATGACTTAAACCCTGAGTACGATGACTTAACCCTGAGTACGATGACTTAACCCCTGGAGTGATGACTAACCCTGGAGTACGATGATTCAACCCCTGGAGACGATGATTAACCCCTGGAGTACGATGACTTAACCCCTGAGTACGATGACTTAACCCTGAGTACGATGACTTAACCCCAGAGTACGATGATTTAACCCCGGAGTACGATGACTTATCCTGAGTACGATGACATCCCTGAGTACGATGAATTAACCCCTGGAGTATGATGACTTAACCCCTGAGTATGATGACTTAACCCCTGGAGTATGACATGACTTAACCCCTGGAAGATGACTTAACCCCTGAGATGCATGACTTAACCCCTGAGTACAATGACTTAACCCTGGAGTTGATGACTTAACCCCTGGAGTACGATGACTTAACCCTGGAGTACGATGATTAACCCTGAAACGCATAGTCGATGACTTAACCCTAGAGTACGATGAATTAACCCCTGGAGTATGATGACTTAACCCTGGGTACGATGACAACCCTAGGTACGATGACAACCCCTGGGTACGATGACTTAACCCTGGTGCGATGACCCCCTGGTGCGATGACACCCTGGGTGCGATGATGACACCCTGGAGTACGATGGTAACCCCTAGAGTGCGATGACAACCCCTGGTGCGATGACAACCCTGGGTGCGATGACTAACCCTGGAGTACGATGACAACCTGGTACGATGACTTAACCCTGGTGCGATGGCTTAACCCTGAAGTGCGATGACAACCCTGGGTACGATGACCCCGGGTACGATGACTTAACCCTGGAGTACGATGACTTAACCCCTGGGTACGATGATTTAACCCTGGGTACGATGACAACCCTGGGTATGATGACTTATCCTGGGTACGATGACTTAACCCCTGGAGTGATGATTAACCCCTGGTACGATGACATCCTGGGTACGATGACTTAACCTGGAGTACGATGACTTAACCCTGAGTATGATGGCTTATCCTGAAGTACGATGATTTAACCCTGGAGTACGATGACTTAACCCCTGGGTATGATGACATCCCCTGGTGGGATGACAACCCTGAGTACGATGTTTAACCCCTGGAGTATGATGACAACCCTGGAGTACGATGACAGCCTACAGTATTCCTGAGTAAGATGACTATGAGTCTGTATTCAAGTAAAGAGGCAGAGGGGAGAAGGGAGGGTGAGGGGGAGGAAGGAGGGGGGGTGAAGGAGGGGGGGGTAAATTAAGTGAAAAAACAGCGAGGTACACATAAATACTGGACAACTTTGTTATATGGGGCAATAAAACTCACTATACAAATATCAACAAAGAGCATAACGATAAAACACACTGACGTCATCCCGTTCTAAATGGCACCTGACCTAGATATAATGTCAAAATATTTAACCCGAGATGTCATTATTATATAGAACTGCTATTTTATTTTAGCTAGGACTTGATTAATATTTGTGTTGTAATTATTGAATTGCGGGAAAATTACTGTTTACTCATATGTACTGTATATACGAAAATGGTGTGATTATTAAGTAAATAACTCTTAAATTAATTAACTATAACGAAAGAAAATATATGTCTCATCTATTAAAAGTGACCTGTGACCTACATGCCCCGGAAGGTATATACTGTATGCGCAGTGAACGCTTAAAACAACACAAGCTCGTAAATTTCCCAGGAAACAGACAGTGTGTCGCGCCAAAATTTCAGCCCATCTGTTTACACGGCCTGAGATTCTGTTAGCGTTTTGTTTTTCCCAATAGCCACTTCTTCCAGAGCTGCCTCACTTATTTCCTGTCTGGTTAGGATAAGACCAAGTTATCAATGTTTTTATAATGTGTTTTGGCTGTGCGTTTGTTATGTGCCAAAATTATATCAACAATTGCCCTTCAGTGAACACAACTCGGCTCCAGTACATGAACCGGCCACAAGTATCACAAACACATCATAAACAGTTGCTGCTGGCGTTATGGAATTGCTAATTAAATTTGATAAAAAAAAATATATACTTTCAATGTTAGTTCTTTTTAATGGTTTGTGAGTGAGGAGGAGATACTGTTGTGTGTATTGTACTGTTGTTATTACCGTTCATTCTCTTTACTATAATTACTGTTATTATTATTAGTAGTATTATTATCATTATTGTTGTTGGTGGTGTTGTTGTTTTTTAAATTGTTCCTTACTACTACTACTACTATTACTACTACTACTACTACTACTACTACTACTACTACTACTACTTTTTTTTTTTTAAAACGTGGCCTCCAGCCTCCCCCAATAGCCACACCTTCGCCACCATTTATTTACCTTAATATTAAATATCCTAATACATAAGCAACTATCCTATCTGTGTTAAATTAGTTGAGCCGCAGATCGATGCGGCATTCGGTGACTGTAGCCTCATAGTCGATATCTGCAGCAGTTGACGGAGTAGGGGCAGAAGCTCTCGTTCCCCTGAGGCAGAGCAAAGCCGACCGAAGGAGAGAGAAGGACAGTCGACATCTCATCCAGGCTGTGACATAACTTCTGGGCTGCTGCTTCTGTTCGGAGATCAGCTCCGCGAGTCTGGCGTAGAAACATCTTGCGCTTGGGCCCATCCCACCAGAGGTTGTGAACACTAGCGGAGTGAAGCTGCCTTGATCGACATTTTGAATTCTCTCCCCATATGCCCTTCTCTTGTCGTTCTCGTTCCTCCTATGTGCAGCATCGAGAGCTAGGTTACGGTGACAAACGGCCATGGGATCAAAAATCCTGATGTCGAAGAAGGCTCGCTGTCCCCGCGTCCAGAATCCTCGAGCACTGACGTCCACACGGGCTTCGTTAGATGTGTTTGAAGTCCTGTGTTGGAGGATCTCACCTACTACTACTACCACTACTACCAACTTTTTTTTTTTTAATAAATGGCCTCAGCCTCCCCCAATAGCCACACCTTCGCCGCCATTTATTTACCTTAATATTAAATATCCTAATACATAAGAAGCTATCCTAACTGTGTTAGATTAGTTGAGCCGCAGATCTATGCGGCATTCAGTGACTGTAGCCTCATAGTCAATATCTGCAGCAGTTGTCGGCGTAGGGGCAGAAGCTCTCGTTCCCCTGAGGCAGAGCAAAGCCGACCGAAGGAGAGAGAAGGACAGTCGACATCTCATCCAGGCTGTAACATAACTTCTGGGCTGCTGCTTCTGTTCGGAGATCAACTCCGCGAGTCTGGTGTAGAAACATCTTGAACTTGGGCCCATCCCACCAGAGGTTGTAAACACTAGAGGAGTGAAGCTGCCTTGATCAACATTTTGAATTCTCTCCCCATATGCCCTCTCTTGTCGTTCTCGTTCCTCCTATGTGCAGCATCGAGAGCTAGGTTACGGTGACAAGCGGCCATGGGATCAAAAATCCTGATGTCGAAGAAAGCTCGCTGTCCCCGCGTCCAGAATCCT
This sequence comes from Homarus americanus, assembly GCF_018991925.1. NCBI lineage: Eukaryota > Metazoa > Arthropoda > Malacostraca > Decapoda > Nephropidae > Homarus > Homarus americanus. Next base: position 2,393 of record NW_024725081.1, on the reverse strand, counting down.
CGAGCACTGACGTCCACACGGGCTTCGTTAGATGTGTTTGAAGTCCTGTGTTGGAAGATCTCGCCATCCAGTGGAAGGAGGGTCGGTTCTACCATGACGTCCCGGCAGATTTCCTTCAACATATTTGCTGTGAGATCCCTTACCTCGTCATGCCTCATGCATATGAAGCCCCCCTTCTTGCAGACCATGGCGTGATCGCCGTCATAGGAAGAGCCACACACGCATTGGGAGGGCAAACCATCTACTGGCCAACCGTACCTTAGAGCAATAGCATCTGTAAATTCTTGTTTGTTAAGGCTGAAACCATTTGCCCTTATCGGTAACGTAGTTAACCAGTTCGAGGCGCCCACCTCCTGTGCTATAGCTACTTTTTTTGTCAAATTTTCTGGAACCTGCAGCAATAGTTGCTGCAACATGTCATTTTGGCAGTGCTGCCGATCTGTTGTAATGGACCTACGGATCTTATTTACTTCGCTGGTGTCCACTTCCCCTATTGCATTCTGGGCTATTATGTGGTCAGTGAGGGCTGCCGTGAGCTTAAGTGAATTCTGATGTTCAGTGTCAGCAATCTCCTCTGGATTAGTTAGTCCCATCCCTCCCAGTCTTGGTGGAAGTGCAAGAAGTGTTCTTTCTGCTGGGGTTAAGTCAGGGTGTTTCACTAGTTTGGGAATGAACTTGACACTGATAGCTTCTTCCAGAGGGTGGAGGAGGGGTCCGATCTCAGGGATGGTACGCATCAGGTAGTTCCAGCGATGCTTGACTCCATGGGTGAATGCTGCAAAGGCCGCATGTGGCTCTGTTAGCAATCTCAGACAGAGCTTGGATTTCACTAACCCACTCATTCACCTTTCCCGCCACGTACTCGGTCTTGAAGTCCGCAGTGCCAATTACTGCGCCTAGATGTCTTTGGCCGTCCTTAGTTATTTTGACCTCACTTCCGCCAAAACCTCCATTGCCCGTTCATAATGTTCTGGCTTCACGATGAGGAAGGACTTGCTGGCGTTTGGGTGGTACCCTATTTGTGGACCTCGCGATGTTACCAAGTCCCACCACTTTTTGATGCCCTCCACTTTTCCTGCTCCTGTAAGGTCATCAGCATATGCCACTTGTTTGACCCCAGTTGTTTCAAATTTTATTTCTTGTTGGAGCACTGATAGGCCAATTGCATACATTGCCATTGCAACAGGGTCCCCCTGTGTTGTTCCCTCGGTTGACTGTAAGATGGTATCCTCGTATATTATTATTATTATTATTATTATTATTATTACTATTATTATTACTATTATCATTAGGTGGAGGGGGAGGTGGAGGTCTGGGGGAGGTGGAGGTCGCTGGGGGAGGGTGGAGGTCGCTGGGGAGGTGGAGGCCGCTGGGAGGTGGAGGTCGCTGGGGAGGTGGAGGTCGCTGGGGAGGGGAGGTCGCTGGGGAGGGAGGTCGCTCGGGGAGGTGGAGGTCAAGGTGAGATGGAGGTCGTAGGGAGGAGATAGAGATCGCTGGGAGGGAGGTAGAGGTCGCTAGGGAGGAGGGAGGCCGCTGGGGAGGTGGAGGTCGCTAGGGAAGGAGAGAGGATTACTGTCAACTGAGAGGAGGAGGGGAGGAGATTATGGTAAAACACGGACCAGGTTATAGGGTCAAGGCCAACACTCACTACTGAACCCCCGATCCCCCCGAACCCTGAACCTCCCGAACCCCGAACCCCTGAACCCCCGAATCCACCGAACCCCCGAACCCCCGAATCCACCGAACCCCTGAACCCACCGAACCCCTGAACCTAGAGACGGGATTCGATTCGAGAAGTTATGAGTTTGATCTGACGTATTGTTGAGGTCTTAAACGTGATCATCTAATGTATCTCTCTCTCCCTTACCTCCCCCATCCTCTCTCTCTTATCCTTCCCACATTCAGCCACTCCCACCCCGCTGGTTATGCTGCCACATAACTCTAGGCTCTTAGTTCAGTGACCCCCCCACCACACCTGGCTGATAAAGACTATAATCGTAAAACTCCCCCAAGGCAGCCTTAATACAACACCCATCCTAACCTAACCTAACCCAACCCAACATCCTAACCCAACCTAACCCAACGTATCCCAACCCAACCCAACATAACCCAACCCATCCCAACCCAACCCAACCCATCCCAATGTATCCCAACCCATCCCAACCCAACTCATCCCAATGTATCCCAACCCAACCCAACCCAATGTATCCCAACCCAACCTAACATAACCCAACCTAACCCAACCTAACCTATCCTAACCTATCCCAATGTGACTAACCCATCCTAACCCAACCTATCTCCAATGCATCCTAACCTAACCTAACCCAATGTTTCAACCCAACCTATCCTAACCTAACCAGACATTTAAACTAATCCACCAACACCCCTACCCA
>NW_024725080.1:0-19636 GCF_018991925.1 Homarus americanus | reverse complement strand
ACCTCCGATACTCCCAGGTACACCTCTGACACTCCCAGGTACACCTCAGACACTCCCAGGTACACCTCCGACACTCCCGGGTACACCTCCGACACTCCCAGGTACACTTCTGACACTCCAGGAACACCTCAGACACTCCCAGGTACCTCTGATGCTCCCAGGTATACATCTGACACTCCGGTACACCACTGACACTCCCAGGTACACCGCTGACACTGCCAGGTACACCTCAGACACTCCCAGTTACACCTCCGATACTCCCAGGTACACCTCCGAAACTCTCAGGTACACCTCTGACACTCCCAGGTACACCTCAGACACTCCTAGGTAAACCTCTGACCTCCCAGGTACCCTCAACACTCCCAGGTACACTCTGACACTCTCAGGTACACTTCCAACCTCCCAGGTACACCTCAGACACTCCCAGGTACACCTCAGACACTCCAGAGGACACCTCCGACATTCAAGGTACTCCTCTGACACTCCGTGGTACTCCTCTGACACTCCATGGTACATCTGACACTCCCAGGTACACCTCAGACACTCCTAGTACACCTCCGACACTCCCAGGTACACCCCTGACACTCCCAGGTACACCTCTGACCTCCCAGGTACACCTCTGACACTCAGTACTCCTCTCTCCTCCGTGGTACTCCTCTGACACTCCATGGTACATCTGACACTCCCAGGTACACCTCGGACCTCCCAGGTACACCTCCGACCTCCCAGGTACACCCCTGACACTCCCAGGTACACCTCTGACACTCCAGGTACCTCTGACCTCCCAGGTACACCTCCGACACTCCCAGGTACACCTCCGAGCCTCCCAGGAACACCTCTGACACTCCCAGGTACACCTCCGACACTCCCAGGTACACCCCTCACACTCCCAGGTACACCTCTGACCTCCCAGGCACCTCAGACCTCCCAGGTACACCACTGACACTCCCAGGTACACCTCTCACACTCCCAGGTACACCTCAGACACTCCCACCAGGCCTCTCTGACCTCCATGGTATAAACCTCCCCATTTACCTCAGACACTCCCAGGTACACCTCCATGCCCAAATTTTTTCAGCACTCCCAGGTACCTCTGGCCTCCCAGGTACACCTCTGACACTCCCAGGGTACCTCCGACCTCCCAGGTACCTCCGACTTGCTCCCAGAACACCTCTGACACTCCCAGGTTTTACCTCCGACACTCCAGGTGCACCCCTCACACTCCCAGGTGCACCTCTCTGACTTGCTCCAATTTTCCTCTGGCCTCCCAGGTGCACCACCCAACCTCCCAGACACACACCTCTCACCTCCCAGTACACCTCGAACCTCCCGTTACCTGGCACTCCAGGTACCCCCTGGCCTCCTGGTACCTCTGACACTCCAGGTGCCTCTGACCTCCCAGGTACTCCTGACCTCCCTGGTACCGTCAGACCTCCCAGGTACACCTCTGACGCTCCTCAGGTGCACCTCCCCCAGCCTCCCAGGCCTCTGTTGCTCCCAGGTACACCTCCGACCTCCCAGGTACCTGCCCCAGGCACCTCCCAGGTTTGCCCAGCCTCTCAGGTGTAGCTCCCCAACCTCCCAGGTACTATAGGCCCTCCCATTTTCCTCGAACACTCCTGTGCCTCAGACACTCCCAGGTACACACTGACACTCCAGGTGCCCCCTGACACTCCAAAGGTGCACCTGCAACCTCCTCTGACACTCCGTGGTACTCCTCTGACCTCCGCGCAGGTACTCCTTGACCTCCCAGGTACGTCAGACACTCCAGGTACACCTCTGACCTCCCCTGAGTACCCATCGAACTCTCCTGCGTTACATCTCTGGCCTCCCCTGGTACTCCTCCTGACACTCCAGGCCACACCCCCAGACACACCCAGGTACCTCAGACACTCCGACGTACACCTTGAACACTCCAGTGCCTCTGACCTCCCAGGTACCCAGACGCTCCCAGGTTTGCCTCAGACACTCGACGTACACCTCAGACACCGAGGTGCACCTCCCGGCCTCCCAAAACCTCCAGACACTCCCAGGTACACCTCTCTCCACTCCCAGGTGCACCTCCAAGACACTCCCAAGGTGCCTCAGAACTCACCTCAGGCACTCAAGGTGGTACACCTCTGTTGCTCCCAGGTGCCCAAGCCTGGTACACTCCTGACCTCCCAGGTACCTCTGACACTTCCAGGTACACCTCTGACACTTCGGATTACCTCTGACACCAGGTACACCGTGGCTCCAGGTACAACCCCAGTCTCCCAGGTACACCTCAGAACCTCCCAGATACACCTTTGACTTCCAGGTACCCCTCTGACACTGTCATTACCTCCTGACAGTGCCAGGTGCACCTCATACACTCCAGGTGCACACCTCCGATACGCTTGGTGCACCTCTGACACTCCCAGGTACACCTCGAACCTCCCAGGGACACCTCCCCAGCCTCCCCAGGTGCACACCACTGACCTCCCAGGTTACCTCTCACACTCCAGTGCACCTCAGACCTCCCAGGTTCACCGGCACTCCCAGACACACCCCAGGCCTCCCAGGGGCACTGGCCTCCCAGGTACGTCCTCGGCCTCCCAGGTGCCTCCACTGACACTCCTGGTACACCTCAGGCCTCCCAGTTACACCTCCTGGCTTGCTTCCAGGTACCTCCTGGCCTCTCAGGTGCACCTCCACGCTCTGGTGCATCTCAGACACTCCCAGGTACCTCTCCTGACCTCCCAGGTACTCCTCTCACTCCTGTGCTCTCTGACACTCCATGAGTGTCTGGCCTCCCAGGTACACCTCAGACTTGCTCCCAGGTACACCTCTGTACTCCAGGTACACCCCCAACCTCCCAGGTACCTCTGACCTCCAGGTGTCAGTGCTCCCAGGTGCCTCAGACACTCCCAGGTGCATCTCAGACACTCCCAGGTGCACCCCCTGACCTCCCAGGTGCACCTCCCAGCACTCATAGACACCTCTGGCCACGCCCAGGTACACCTCAGGCCTCCAGCTACCTCCTGGCTCCAAATTTTTCCTCTGACACTCCAAATTTTGTGCTCCAGGTACCCCCTGACACTCAAGGTGCACCTCCCCAACTCAGGCACCTCTGGCCTCCCAGGTACACCTCCGCCACTCCCAGGTACTCTGGCCCAGCATTCCCAGGTACATCTAAACACCCCAGGTACCACCTCGAACTCCCATAACCCTCAAGACACTCCCCAGGTACCCTGACCTCCCATGTGCACCTCTGGCCTCCCAGGTCCCTTCCTCCCAGGTACAATACAGACTCCCAGGTGCATCTCTGGCCTGCCAGGTACACCAGACACTGCCAGTGCACCTCAGACACTGCCAGGTACACCTCAGACACTCTCCAGGTACCTCAGACACTCTAGGCCAGACCTCCGGACACTCCCAGGTTTTTGTCTGACACTGCCAGGTACACCTCAGACACTGCTGGGTACACCTCCGACCTCCCAGGAACACCTCCTGACACTCCCAGGTACCTCCGACACTCCCAAGGCCACACCCCTCACACTCCCAGGTACCTCCGGCCTCCCAAGTGCCTCACAACACTGAGTACACCTCCGACACTCCCAGGCTGACCTCCGCTGCTCCAGTGCCTGACCTCCAGTGCCCCACCTCAGACACTCCCAGGTACACCTTGAACACTCCCAGGTACCTCAGGCACTCGCCAGTGCCTCAGACACTCAGGTGCACATCGGCCTGCCAGGTGCACCTCAGGCCGTGCCAAGGCACACCTCCACACTCCTAAAGTGCCTCAGACACTCCCCGGTACACCTCTGACACTCCCAGGTACACTCAGCACTCCAGGCCACCTCAGACACTCGCCAGGTGCCTCCTGACACTCCCAGGTGCACCTCAGACTCCAAATTGCACCTCTAGCCTCCCAGGTACCTCAGGCACTCCAGGTGCCTCCTGACACTCCCAGGTACACCTGACACTCCCAGGCACTCCTCTGACACTCCGTGGTACTCCTCTGACCTCCATGGTACTCCTTCCTTACTCCCAGTACGTCAGACACTCCCAGGGTGCCCTCTGGCCTCCCTGGTACATCGAACTCTGGGTTTATCCTCTAGCCTTGCTCCCTGGTACTCCTCTGACACTCCAATTTTTAGACACCTGCAGGTGCACCTCAGACCTCCGACGTACCTTAGACACTCCGGGCACCTCCCCAGCACTCCCAGGTGCACCCCAGACCTCCCAGGTACACCTCAGACCTCCGATGCCTCAGACACTCAGAGAATTTCAACACTCCCAGGCCCTCAGACACTCCCAGGTGCACCTCTCACACTCCCAGGTACCTCGAACTACTCCCAAGGTACCTCAAGAGACTCCCAGGTATGCCTCCAGACACTCCCAACGTTACACCTCAACCTCCCAGGTGCCCACACGCCTGACCCACTACCAGGTGACACCTCCTGGCCTCCCAGTACCTCCTGACACTTCCAGGTACCTCCTCAGACACTCCCAGGTACACCTCTGACACTCCCAGGTACCATGACACTACCAGGTACCTCCTGACACTCCAGGTACACCTCTACAGCACTTCCAGGTACACCTCTGACACTTCAGTTACACCTCTGACACTCCCAGGTACACATTGACACCAGGTACAGCTTTAGTCCTCCAGGTACACCTCAGACACTCCCAGATACACCTTTGACTCTCCCAGGTACACCTCTGACACTGTCAGGTACACCTCTGACAGTGCCAGGTACACCTCATGCCTCCCAGGTACACCTCGATACGCCCAGGTGCACCTCTGACCTCCCAGGTACCTCGAACTCCCAGGACACCTCTGAGCTCCCAGGTACCTCCTGACACTCCCAGGTACACCTCTCCTCCCAGGTACACCTCAGACACTCCCAGGTTCACCTGGCACTCCAGGTACACCCCTGACACTCCCAGGTACCTCTGACACTCCCAGGTACATCTCTGACACTCCCAGGTACTCCACTGACACTCCCTGGTGCACCTCAGACACTCCCAGTTACACCTCTGACACTTCCAGGTACCTCTGACACTCTCCAGGTACACCTCTGACACTCCAGGTACATCTCAGACACTCCCAGGTACACCTCTGACCCTCCCAGGTACTCTCTCTCACTCCGTGGCCTCCTGACACTCCCAAGGTGCTCCTTTCTCCTCCGTGAGTACTCCTCCTGACCTCAGTGGTACATCTGACACTCCCAGGTACACCTCAGACACTCCAGGTACCTCCGACCTCCCAGGTACCCCACCCCTGACACTCCCAGGAGTACACTCAGCCTCCCAGGTACATCTCAGACACTCCCAGGTACCTCAGACACTCCCAGGTACATCTCGGGCCGCCTACAGGTGCCCCAACCAGGTGCTCTGACACTGAGCACACCTCCTGACACGTGAGTGCGCCTCAGACACTCCCAGCTACACCTCTGACCTCCCAGGTGCCTCCTGACACTCCCAGGTACACCACTGGCATCCCAGGTGCACCCTGACACTCCAAGGTGCACCTCTGACACTCCCAGGCACCTCTGACGCCAGGTGCACCTCCGACACTCCCAGGTACACCTCTGACATTCCCAGGTACATCTCCGACACCCCAGGTACACCTCAAGACACTCCCCATGTACACCTCAAGCACTCCCAGTTACACCACTGACACTCCCAGGTACCTCTGACACTCCCAGGTCCCGGCTGAGCACTCCCAGGTACCACCACAGAGCACTCCCAGGTGCATCTCTGACACTGCCAGGTACACCTCGACACTACCAGGTACCTCAGACTGCTACAGAGTACACCTCAGACACTCTCAGGTACCTCAGACACTCCTAGGTGGACCTCGGACACTCATGGGTACACCTCTGACACTCCCAGGTACACCTCTGGCCTCCAGGTACACCTCTGGCCTCCCAGGTACACCTCTGTTGCTGCCAGGTGCACCTCTGACCGTGCCAGGTAAACCTCATACACTTCCAGGTACACCTCCGATACTCCCAGGTGCCTCAGCCTCCCAGGTGCCACCTCAGACACTCCCAGGTACACCTCCAGGCTGCTCCCGGGTGCCTCCCGACACTCCCAGGCACTTCTGACACTCCAGGAACACCTCAGACACTCCCAGGTACACCTCTGATGCTCCCAGGTATACATCTGACACTGGTACACCACCTGACACTCCCCAGGTACACCGCCTGACACTGCCAGGTACACCTCAAGACACTCCCAGTTACACCTCCGATACTCCCAGGTACCTCCAAACTCTCAGGTACACCTCTGACACTCCAGGCCTCAGACACTCCCTAGGTAAACCTCCTGACACTCCCAGGTACACCTCGAACTCCAGGTACAAGCTCTGACACTCTGGGTACCTTCTGACCTCCCAATTTTCCTCAGACCTCCCAGGTACACCTCAGACCTCCCAGGTACACCTCTGACATTCCAAAGGTACTCCTCTGACACTCCGTGGTACTCCTCTGACACTCCATGGTACATCTGACATCTGGTACCTCAGACACTCCCTAGTACCTCAAAACACTCCCAGTACACCTGACACTCCCAGGTACACCTCCTGGCCTCCCAGGTACACCTCCTGACCTCCAAGGTACTCCTCTCTCACTCCGTGTGCTCCTCTGACACTCCATGGTACATCTGGCCTCCCAGTTACACCTCCAGACACTCCCAGGTACACCTCCGGCACTCCCAGGTACACCCCTGACACTCCCAGGTACACCTCCTGGCCTCCCAGGTACACCTCTGACACTCCCAGGTGCACCTCAAACACTCCCAGGTACACCTCAACACTCCCAGGAACACCTCTGACACTCCCAGGTACACCTCGAGCCTCCCAGGTACACCCCTCCTCCCAGGTACACACCTCTTGACCTCCCAGGCACCTCAGACACTCCCAGGTACACCACCCAACCTCCCCAGGTGCCTCTCACTCCCAGGTACACCTCAGACACTCCCAGGTGCCACCACTGGCACTCCCAGGTACACCTGACCTCCCAGGTACACCTCTGACCTCCCAGGTACCTCCTGACACTCCCAGGCCTCCACTGGCCTCCCTAGGTACACCTCCAGACACTCCCAGGTACCTCACAGCACTCTCAGGTGCACCTCCTGACACTCCCAGGCACACTTCTGACACTCCCAGGTACACATCCATTGCTCCCAGGTACACACCACTGGCTTACTCCCAGGCCACACCTTTGACACTCTCAGGCCCTGCTCTGACACTCCAGGTACACCTCCGACACTCCCAGGTACACCTCAGACACTCCCATGTGCACCTCAGACACTCCCAGGTACCTGACACTCCCAGGTGCACCCCTGGCCTCCAGGGTGCCCCTGCTTGACGCCTCCTCTCTGACACTCCGTGGTACTCCTCTGACACTCCGTGGTGCTCCTCTGACACTCCCAGGTACACCTCAGACACTCCCAGGTGCACCTCAGACACTCCCAGGTATCTCAGACACTCCCAGGTGCACCCCAACCTCCCAGGTGCACCTCCTGACACTCCATGCACCTCTGACACTCCCTGGTACCTCAGGCACTCCCTGGTACCTCAGCACTCCCAGGTACACCTCCCAGCACTCCCAGGTACTCCTCTGACACTCCATGGTGGTACGCCTCTGACACTCCGTGGTACTCCTCTGACACTCCCAAGTACACCTGAGACACTCCCAGGTACCTCCACTCCCAGGCATCTCAGGCCTCCCAGGTGCACCCCTGACATTCCCAGGTGCCTCCTGACACTCTGAGCATGCCTCTGGCCTCCCAGGTACACCTCCAGACACTCCCAGCCACCTCTGACTGCTCCCCAGGTACACCTCTGACACTCCCCAGGCACACTGGGCACTCCCAGGTGCACCTGGCTTGCTCCCAGGTGCACCTCCTGACACTCAGAGCACACACCTCTGGCCTCCCAGGTACACCTCCGACCTCCCTTAACACACACCACCACGACACTCCCAGGTACACCTTTGACCTCCCAGGTACACCTCTGGCCTCCCCAGGTGCACCCCTGACACTCCCAGGTACCACCTCCTGACACTCCCAGGTACCTCCTGACACTCCCAGGTAGCCTCCGACACTCCCATGTATGCCTCCGACACTCCCAGGAACACCTCCTGGCCTCCCAGGTACACCTCCGGCTTGCTCCCAGGTACACCCTCACACTCCCAGGTACACCTCCGGCACTCCCAGGTGCCTCCTGACCTCCCAGGTACACCTCCATTTTCCAGGCCTCGCTTGCTCCAGGCCACTTCAACTGCTCCCAGGTACACCTCCGGAACCTCCCAGGTGCCTCAGGCTCCCAGGTACACCTCAGGCACTCGCCAGGTGCACCTCAGGCTTGCTCCAGGTGCACATCTGGCCTGCCAGGTACACCTCAGACCGTGCCAGGTACACCTCAGACACTGCCAGGTACACCTCACACACACTGCCAGGTACCTCACCACACTCCTGGGTGCCACCTCGAACACTCCTAGGTACACCTCTGGCCTCCAGGTACACCTCCCCAAACACTCCCAGGTACACCTCAGACACTCATCGGTACACCTCTGACCTCCCAGGTACACCTCAGACACTCCCAGGTACACCTCTGACACTCCCAGGTACACCTCAGACACTCCAGAAGGCGCACCTCTGACACTCCAGGTGCACCTCCCAGCCACTCCCAGGCACTCCTCCCGACCTCCGTGGTACTCCTCTAACACTCCATGGTGCTCCTTCCGACACTCCCAGGTACACGTCAGACACTCCCAGGTACACCTCTGACCTCCCTGGTACACATCAGACTCTCACTTAGGTACATCTCGGCCTCCCTGGTACTCCTCTGGCCTCCCAGGTACACCCCAACAGACACACCCAGGTACACCTCCAGACACTCCGACATTACCTTGAACACTCCGGTACACCTCTGACAACCTCCCAGGTACATTCCAAACGCCTCCCAGGTACACCTCAGACACTCCGACGTGCACCTCAGACACTCGGTACACCTCCTGACACTCCAGGTACACCTCAGACACTCCCAGGTACACCTCTCACACTCCCAGGTGCACCTCCAGACACTCCCAGGTACACCTCAGAGACTCCCAGGTATGCCTCAGACACTCCCAGGTACCCACCTCTGACACTCCCCAGACACCGCCCCAGCCACTACCAGGTACTCCTGACACTCCCAGGTACACCTCTGACACTTCCAGGTACACCTCTGACCTTCCAGTTACACCTCTGGCTTCTCCCAGGTTACACCGGCACTCCCTCCAGGTACACCTCCGATACGCCCAGTGCACCTCTGACACTCCCAGGTACACCTCAGACACTCCCAGGACACCTCCCAGCTCCCGTGCACACTCCCAGGTACCTCTCCCAGGTACACCTCAGACACTCCCAGGTTCACCCCTGGCACTCCCAGGTACCCTGACACTCCAGGTACCTCTGACACTCCCAGGTACATCTACAACACCAGGTACTCACTGACACTCCCTGGTGTACACCTCAGACACTCCCAGTTACACCTCTGACGCTTCAGGTACACCTCTGACACTACCAACACACCTCTGACACTCCCAGGTACACCTCCGACACTCCAGGTACACCACTGACACTCCCAGGTACACCTTTGACACTCCCAGGTACCTCTGACATTCCGGGACACCTCGACACTCCCAGGTACACCTCAGACACTCCCAGGTACACCTCTGACACTCAGGTACACCTCAGACACTCCCGGGCACCTCTGACCTCCTGGTCAACTTCTGACACTCCCATCGACACTCCCAGGTTACACCTCAGACACTCCCAGGTGCACACCTCGGCACTCCCAGGTACACCTCAGACACTCCCAGGTACACTGGCCTCCTTGGTCAGCTTCTGACCTCCCAGGTACACCACAGACACTCAGGTGCACCTCTGACACTGCTCAGGTGCACGTCAGACACTGCCAGGTACTCCTCAGACACTGCCAGGTACACCCCAGACACTCTCCAGGTGCACCTCAGACACTCCTAGGTGCACCTCTGACGGCCTCCCAGGTGCAACTCTGAGCACTCCCAGGTACACCTCCTGACACTCCCAGGTGCACCTCAGACACTCCCAGGTACACCTCTGACACTCCCTGGTGCCTCCTCCTGACCTCCCAGGTACACCTCAGGTACTCCCAGACACACCTCTGACACTCCCAGGTACACCTCAGACACTCCCAGGTACACCTCTGACACTCCCAGGTACACCTGTGACCTCCTCCTGACACTCCGTGGTACTCCTCCTGACCTCCGTGGTCTCCTGACACTCCCAGGTACACCTCCTGACCTCCCAGGTGCACCTCTGACCTCCCCAGGTGCACCACTGACACTCCCAGGTGCACCACTGACACTCCCAGGTGCATGCACTGACCTCCTGGTACATCTCTGACACTTCAGGTACACCTCTGACACTCCCAGGTACACCTCCGACACTCCCAGGTACACCACTGACACTCCCAAGATTTTCCACTGACCTCCCAGGTGCACCTCTGACACTGCCAGGTGCCCTCTGAGCCTCCCAAGTACAACTCTGACACTCCCAGGTGCACCTCAGACACTCCCAGGTACACCTTGAGACACTCCCAGATTTTCCTTGACCTCCCAGGTACACCGCTGGCCTCCCCAGGTACCTCCAGACACCCCAGGTACACCTCCAGACTGCTCCCAGGTGCACCCTGACACTCCCAGGTGCCTCTGACACTCCAATACACCTCTGACACTCCTGGTACACCTCAGACACTCCCTGGTACACCTCTGACACTCCCAGGTACCTCCTGGCCTCCCAGGTACACCACCTGACCTCCCAGGTTGCACCACTGAGAGGCAGCCTCCCAGGTGCATACACTGACTCCCCTGGGTACATCTCTGACACTTCAGGTACACCTCTGACACTCCCAGGTACACCACTGACCTCCCAGGTACACCTTTGACACTGCCAGGTACACCTCCTGACACTCCCAGGTACAGCCTCAGTACTTCCAGGTACCTCAGACACTCCCAGGTACACCTCAGACACTCCAGGTACACCTCAGACCTCCCAGGTACACCGCTGACACTCAGGTACACCGCTGACACTCCAAGGTACACCGCTGACCTCCCAGGTGCACCCTGACACTCCCAGGTACACACCTCTCACTCCCAGGTACACCTCAGACCTCCCCAGGTGCACCTCAGACACTCCCAGGCCCATGCCTCCCGGACACTACCAGGTACACCGCTGACACAACCAGGTGCCTCCTGGCCTCCCAGGTACACCTCTGACACTTCCAGGTACACCTCTGACACTTCAGTTACCTCCTGACACTCCCAGGTACACCAATGACACTCCAGGTGCAGCTTTGACACTCAGGTACACCTCAGACACTGCCAGGTACACCCAACTGACTCCAGGTACCTCTGACACTGCCAGGTACACCTCCTGACCGTGGAGTAAACCTCGCACTTCAGGTACACCTCGATACTCCCAGGTACCTTTGACACTCCCAGGTACACCTCAAGACACTCCAGGTACACCTCCGACACTCCCGGGTACACCTCCGAGCACTCCCAGGTACACTTCTGACACTCAGAACACCTCCAGACACTCCCAGGTACACCTCCTGATACTCCCAGGTATACATCTGACACTCCAGGTACACCACTGACACTCCCGGTACACCGTTGACGCACCAGGTACACCTCAGACCCCTCCCAGTGCACCTCCGATGCTCCCAGGTGCACCTCCAGGCTCTCGGGTGCCTCTGCTCCCCAGGAACATCCTCAGACGCTCCCAGATGAGCCTCTGACGCTCCCAGGTGCACCTCAGACACTCCCAGGTACACCTCTGACACTCTCAGGTACACTTCTGACACTCCCAGGTGCACCTCAGACCTCCCAGGTACACCTCCTGACACTCCCAGGTACACCTCAGCAGACACTCCACAGGTACACCTCCTGACCTCCAAGGTGCTCCTCTGACACTCCGTGGTGCTCTCTGACACTCCATGGGCACATCTGGCCTCCCAGGCACACCTCCAGGGCATCCCTAGTACACCTCCGACACTCCCAGGTACACCCCTGATCCCAGGTGCACCTCCCTGACCTCCCAGGTACACCTCCTGACCTCCAAGGTGCTCTCTCTCACTCCGTGGTACTCCTCTGGCCTCCATGGGTATATCCTGACCTCCCAGGTACACCTCAGACACTCCCAGTGCCTCCGACCTCCCAGGCACACCCTGACCTCCCAGGTGCACCTCCTGGCCTCCCAGGTGCACCTCCTGACCTCCCAGGTGCACCTCCGACACTCCAAGGTGCACCTCCACACGACCTCCCAGGAACACCTCTGACACTCCAGGTACACCTCCGGCCTCCCAGGTACACCCCTCACACTCCAGGTGCACCTGACACTCCCAGGTACACCTCCTGACACTCGGAACACCTCCAGACACTCCCAGGTACACCTCTGACCTCCTGACCAGCTTCTGACACTCCCAGGCACACCACAGACACTCCCAGGTGCACCTCTGGCCTGCCAGGTGCACGTCAGACCCCACTGCCAGGTCCTCCTCAGACACTGCCAGGTACACCCCAGACACTCGGTACACCTCAAGACACTCCTAGGTACCTCTGACCTCCCAGGTGCACCTCCTGACACTCCCAGGTGCACCTCTGACACTCCCAGGTACACCTCAGACACTCAGGTACACCTCTGACCTCCTGGTACTCCTCTGACACTCCCAGATGCACCTCCAGACACTCCCAGGTGCACCTCTGAGCCTCCCAGGTGCACCTCAGACACTCCCAGGTGCACACTCTGACCTCCCAGGTACACCTATGACACTCCTCCTGACCTCCGTGGTGCTCCTCCTGACACTCCGTGGTACTCACTCCTCTGACACTCCCAGGTACACCTCCTGACACTCCCAGGTACACCTCTGAGCCTCCCAGGTGCACACCACTGACACTCCCAGGTACACCACTGACACTCCCAGGTACGCCACTGACACTCCCTGGTGCATCTCTGAGGCAGCACCAGGAACACACCTCTGTTATCCCAGGTGCACCTCCGACACTCCCAGGTACCACTGACCTCTTGGAGTACGCGGCACTGCCAGGTACACCTCTGACACTCCCAGGTACAGCTCTGACGCCTAGGTACACCTCAGACACTCCAGGTACCTCAGATGATGCTCCCAGGTACACCTCAGACACTCCCAGACACACCGCTGACCTCCCAGGTGCACCGCTGACCTCCCAGGTGCACTGCCTCAGACACTCCCCAAGGTGCACCTCCAGACACTCCCAGGTGCACCCTGACACTCCCAGGTGCACCTCTGACACTCCCATGCACACCTCTGACACTCCTGAGGCACACCTCAGACACTCCCTGGTACCTCTGACCTCCCAGGTACACCTCCTGAGCACTCCCAGGTACACCACTGACACTCCCAGGTACACCACTGACGCCTCCCAGGTGCGCCACTGACACTCCTGGTGCATCTCTGACACTTCCAGGTACACCTCCTGACCTCCCAGGTACACCACTGACCTCCCAGGTACACACCTTTGACACCAGGTACACCTCTGACCTCCCAGGTACAGCTCAGGGGTGCACTCAGACATCCCAGGTACACCTCAGACCTCCCAGGTGCACCTCAGACACTCCCAGGGCACCGCTGACACTCCCAGGTACACCTCTCACACTCCCAGGTACACCTCAGACACTCCCAGGTGCACCTCCACTCCCAGATTATGCCTTATCAGACACTACCAGGTGCACCGCTGACACCAACCAGGTGCCTCCTGACACTCCCAGGTACACTCAGGCTTCCAGGTACACCTCTGACACTTCCAGTTGCATCTCTGAGCCTCCAGGTACACAATGGCCTCCCAGGTACAGCTTTGACCTCAGAGTGCCTCAGACACTGCCAGGTACACCTTTGGCTCTCCCAGGTACACTGTGACCTGCCAAATTTTCCTGACCATGCCAGGTGACCTCATACACTTCCAATTTACACCTCCGATACTCCCAGGTACACACTTTGGCCTCCCAGGTGCACCTCAGGCACTCCCAGGTACACCTCCGACACTCCAGGTACACCTCCAGCTCCCAGGTACACTTCCTGACCTCCCAGGAACACCTCAGAACATGGTACTCAGATGCTCAGGTATACATCTGACACTCCCAGGTACACCACTGACCTCCCAGGTACACCGTTGACACTGCCAGGTGCACCTCAGGAACACTCCCAGTTACACCTCCGATACTCCCAGGTACACCTCCGAGCCTCAGGTTGCACCTCTGACCTCCCAGATTGCATCTCAGACCTCCCAATTAAACCTCTGACACTCCCAGGTACACCTCAGACTCCCAGGTACACCTCGGCACTCTCAGGGTACACTTCTGACACTCGGGGTGCACCTCAGACACTCCCAGGTACACCTCTGGCCTCCCAGGTACACCTCAGACACTCCCAGGTACACCTCCTGACACTCCCAAAGGTACTCTCTGAGCCTTGGTGGTACTCTCCGTGCATCTGACCTCCCAGGTGCACACCTCAGACCTCCTAGTACACCTCCGACACTCCCCAGGCACCCTGACATACCCAGGTACACGCCTGACACTCCCCAGGTTACACACCTCTGACACTCCAAAGGTGCTCCTCTCACTCCCGTGGTACTCCTCCTGACCTCCATGGTATATCTGACCTCCCAGGTACACCTCAGACACTCAGAACGCACCTCTGACACTCCATGGTATATCTGACACTCCCAGGTACACCTCAGACACTCCCAGGTACACCTCCGACACTCCAGGTACACCCCCAACCTCCCAGGTACACCTCCCCAGCACTCCTTAGGTGCACCTCTGACACTCCCAAGGTGCCTCCGACACTCCCAGGTACACCTCCGGCCTCCCAGGAACACCTCCTGACACTCCCAGGTACACCTCTGACACTCCCAGGTACACCTCCGACACTCCCTGGTACACCTCCGGCACTCCCAGGTACACTTCTGACACTCCCAGGTACACCTCAGACACTCCAGTGCACCTCAGACACTCCCAGGTACACCTCAGGCACTCGACAGGTGCACCTCAGACACTCCCAGGTGCACTTCTGACACTGCCAGGAACACCTCAGACCGTGCCAGGTACACCTCAGACACTGCCAGGTACACCTCAGACACTGCCAGGTACACCTCACACACTCTCAGGTACACCTCATACACTCCTAGGTACACCTCTGACACTCCCAGGTACACTTCTGACACTCCCAGGTACACATCAGACACTCATCGGTACAACTCTGATACTCCCAGGTACACCTCAGACACTCCCAGGTAAACCTCTGACACTCCCAGGTACACCTCTGACACTCCCAGGTACACCTCTGACACCCCGTGGTACTCCTCTGACACTCCATGGTACTCCTTCGACACTCCCAGGTACACGTCAGACACTCCCAGGAACACCTCTGACACTCCTTGGTACACATCAGACACTCATAGGTACACCTCTGACACTCCCTGGTACTCCTCTGACACTCCCAGGTACACCCCAGACACTCCCAGGTACACCTTAGACACTCCGACGTACACCTCAGACACTCCGAGGTACACCTCTGACACTCCCAGGTACACCTCTGACACTACCAGGTACTCCTCTGACACTCCATGGTACTCCTCTGACACTCCGTGGTACTCCTCTGACACGCCCAGGTACACCACAGACACTGCCAGGTACACCTCAGACACTCCCAGGTACACCTCAGACACTCCCAGGTACACCCCTGACACTCCCACGTACACCGCTGACTCTCCCAGGTGCTCCTCTGACACTCCCTGGTACACACCTGACACGCCCAGAAACACCTCATACACTCCCAGGAACACCTCAGACACTCCCAGGTACTCCTCTGACACTCCCAGGTACACCTCTGACACTCCGACGTACACCTCAGACACTCCGAGGTACACCTCTGACACTCCCAGGTACACCTCAGACACTCCCAAGTACACCTCTCACACTCCCAGGTACACCTCAGATACTCCCAGGAACACCTCAGACACTCCCAGGTATACCTCAGACACTCACAGGTACACCTCTGACACTCCCAGGTACACCGCTGACACTCCCAGGTACACTCCTGACACTCCCAGGTACACCTCTGACACTTCCAGGTACACCTCTGACACTTCCAGTTACACCTCTGACACTCACAGGTACACCAATGACACTCCCAGGTACAGCTTTGACCCTCCCAGGTACACCTCAGACACTCCCAGATACACCTTTGACTCTCCCAGGTACACCTCTGAATCTGCCAGGTACACCTCTGACCGTGCCAGGTACACCTCATACACTCCCAGGTACACCTCCGACCTCCCAAGGTACACCTCTGACACTCCATGCCTCAGACCTCCCAGATTACCTCTGGCCTCCCAGGTACACCACTGACACTCCCAGATTTTACCTCTCCACTCCAGGTGCACCTCAGACACTCCCATGCTTGCACCCCTGGCACTCACGGGTCCACCTGACACTCAGGTACACACCTCTGACCTCCCAGGTACCTCCGACCTCCCTGGGTACACCACCGACCAGGTACACCTCCGGCACTCGCAGGAACACTTCTGACACTCCCAGGTACACCTCCGACACTCCCAGGTAAACCTCAGACACTCCCATGTACACCTCAGACACTCCCAGGTACACCAGTGACACTCCCAGGTACACCTCTGACACTCCCAGGTCAACTTCTGACACTCCCAGGTACACCACAGACACTCCCAGGTGTACCTCTGACACTGCCAGGTACACCTCAGACACTGCCAGGTACTCCTCAGACACTGCCAGGTACACCTCAGACACTCTCAAGTACACCTCAGACACTCCTAGGTACACCTCTGACACTCCGAGGTTCACCTCTGACACTCCCAGGTACACCTCTGACACTCCCAGGTACACCTCAAACACTCCCAGGTACACCCCTGACACTCCCTGGTACTCCTCTGACACTCCCAGGTGCACATCAGACACTCCCAGGTACACCTTTGACACTCCCAGGTACACCTCAGACACTCTCAGGTACACCTCTGACACTCCCAGGTAATCCCATGACACTCCTCTGACACTCCGTGGTACTCCTCTGACACTCCGTGGTACTCCTCTGACACTCCCAGTTACACCTCAGACACTCCCAGGTACACCCTAGACACTCCCAGGTACACCTCAGACACTCCCAGGTACACCTCAGACACTCCCAGGTGCACCTGACACTCCAGGTGCCTCTGACACTCCCAGGCACACATCTGACCTCCTATGGTGCGCCTCAGACACTCCCAGGTACACCTCTGACCCCTCCCAGGTGCACCTCTGACCACTCCCAGACACCACTGACAGCTCCCAGGTGCACCAATGACACTTTCAGGTACTCCACTGACACTCCCAGGTGCACCTCTTGACCTCCCAGGTGCACTCCGACACTCCCAGGTACACCTCCAGGCCTCCCAGGAACACCTCTGGCCCCCTCCCAAGGTGCCTCTGACACTCCTAGGTGCACCCTGACCTCCACCCCACCTCCTGACCTCCCAGGTACACCTCTGACCTCCCAAGGTACACCTCCGACCTCCCGGGTACACCTCCCGGCACTCCCAGGTACACTTCTGACCTGACCAGGTGCACCTCCGGCTCCCAGGTGAAGCCTCAGACACTCCATGTACACCTGGGCCGCCGGGTGCCACTGAGCCTCCACAGGTGCACCTCCTGGCCTCCCAGGTCAGCTTCTGACCTCCCAGGTGCACCACAGACACTCAGTGCACCTCTGACGCCGTGCACACCCCTCATACGCACCGCCAGATTGCTCCTCCAGACATTGCCAGGTACACCTCAGACACTCTCCAGGTACACCTCCAGACACTCCTAGGTGCACCTCTGACACTCCCATGTGCACTCTGACACTCCCAGGTGCACCTCTGACACTCCCAGGTACACCTCAGACACTCCCAGGTACACCTGACACTCCCTGGTACTCACTCTGACACTCAGGTGCACCTCAGACCTCCGGTGCACGCCCAGGCACTCCCAGGTGCACTCAGACACTCCCCAGGTACACCTCTGACACTGCAGGTACACATGACACTCCTCCTCTGACACTCAGGTACTCCTCCTGACACTCCGTGGTACTCCTCTGACACTCCCAGTACACCTCGGGCACTCCCAGGTACACCTAGACACTCCCAGGTGCACCAGGGCTCCCAGGTGCACCCCTGACCTCCCAGGTACACCTCCTGACACTCAGGCACACCTCTGACCCACTCCTTAGTGGGCCTCAGACACTCCTGCCACCTCTGTTGCTCCCAGGTACACCTCTGAGCCTCCCAAGGTACACCACTGGCTCCTGTTGCAATGACGCTGGGTTATCACTGAGCCTCCCTGCTAAATCTGACTGCTCCAGGTTGCACCTCAGACCTCCCAGGTGCACCTCCGACACTCCCAGGTGCACCCCTGACCTCCCAGGTACACCTCCTGACCTCCCCAGGTGCGCCTCCTGACACTCCCAGGTACACCTCCACGACACTCCCAGGTACACCTCCGACACTCAGGGCACTCCAGCCTCCCCAGGTGCACCTCTGACCTCCTAGGTACACCCCTGACCTCCCCAGGTCAGCCTCTGACACTCCCAGGTACACCTCCCCAGTGAAGCACTCCCAGGACATCCGACCTCCCAGGTACACCTCCGGCACTCCCAGGTACCTTCTGACACTCCCAGGTACACCTCCAGACACTCCCAGGTACACCTCCTGAGCCTCCCAGGTATGCATCTGACCTCCAGGTACACCACTGAGCACTCCCAAGGTACACCGCTGACACTGCCGGTGCCACCTCCAGCAGACATACAGGTGCACCTCCGATACTCCAGATTTTACCTCCGACACTCAGGTGCACCTCTGACACTCCCAGGTGCACCTCCAGACACTCCAGGTACACCTCTGGCCTCCAGGTACCTCAGACACTCCCAGGTACACCTCTGACCTCCAGGTACACCTCTGACCTACCAGGTACATCTCAGACACTCTGAGTACCTCTGACCTCCCAGGTACACTTTAGACACTTCCAGGTACACCTTTGACACTCCAAGGTACTCCTCTCTCACTCAGTGACCTCCTCCTAGCCTCCATGGTACATCCTGATACTCCCAGGTACACCTCAGGCACTCCCAGTGCCTCCGACACTCCCAGGTACACCCCTGACACTCCCAGGTGCCACCTCTGACACTCCCAGGTGCATCTCAGACACTCCCAGGTACACCTCAGACACTCCAGGTACATCTCAGACACTCCCAGGTGCACCCCTGACCTCCCAGAGTGCACCTCTGAGCCTCCAGGCACACCTCCTGACCCCCAGGTGCACCTCAGACACTCCCAGCTACACCTCTGACCTCAGATACACCTCCTGGCCTCCCAAAGATTTTCACTGACACTCCCAGGTGCACCCCTGGCCTCCAAAGGTGCCTCCTGACACTCCCAGGCACACTTCTGACCTCCCAGGTACACCTCCGACCTCCCAGGGCGCCACTGACCTCCCAGGTACACCTTTGACACTCCCAGGTACACCTCTGACATTGCCAGGTACATCTCCG
>NW_024725079.1:0-10187 GCF_018991925.1 Homarus americanus | reverse complement strand
GCAAGGTCGCCAAATTGTGATGACCCTTAGCTTCTTACGTTGTAACAATGCAATCCAAATTCAACTTCTCTTTTTATTATTCTTAAAGTTGAGTTAACTCTATGATTATGGTTATCTTTGTATCGAGGGTCCAAGCAATAGATCCCACCAAAATCATTACCTCATTACTATGGGGTATATTGAAAATCACGAAGTACATTTAATTACATATATTACACTGGTCTACAAAAAATATTTTTTTTTCTGGCATGAAACCTTTTAACTGTTTTTTACTAACTTTAAGGTGCTGAATCCAAATCTGATCTCAGATTTGCTCCATCACGTAACGTGCCAGAATTTACTGAGCTACCAGAGATTGAGGATATAGACCGGAATTCACCTGTTTCTACTGATGAAGATGAAGAGACTGATCTTTTCAAGCCATCTGGTGAAGACTGTGAAAAGCCAACGTTGTTTACTCAGTCAGAATTGAATGATCTGGTCAGAGATCTAAATTTGCCAAAACAGTCTGCTGAATTGTTAGCTTCCAGGCTTCAAGAGAAACGACTCTTAAAACCTGGCACGAGTGTCTCCTTTTATCGCAACAGAGAAGAGTAACTGCGGAAGTACTTTCATTCATATGACCAGCTTGTTTTTTGTAATGATGTAGAAGGACTTCTTCTCTCCATGGGACTACCAGCATATGATAGTAAGGATTGGAGACTTTTTATTGACAGTTCTAAAAGGAGCTTGAAATGTGTTCTTCTTCATAACGGAAACAAGTATGGTTCAATCCCAATCGGACATTCTGTACAAATTAAAGAAGAGTATGAAAACATTAAGACTGTTCTAGAGAGGTTGCAATACCATGCTCATGAATGGTTAATTTGTGTGGACTTGAAAATGGTAAACTTTCTATTGGGCCAGCAAGGAGGGTACACAAAATACCCCTGTTTTCTGTGCTACTGGGACAGCAGGGCTACAGCAGACCATTGGGTGAAAAAGAATTGGCCACCAAGACATAGTTTGACGCCTGGTGACAAGAATATCATTAACGATCCTCTGGTTGACAGGAAAAACATTGTCCTTCCTCCTCTGCACATAAAACTTGGTATCATGAAGCAATTCGTCAAGGCTCTTGATCATAGTGGAGAGTGTTTCAGATATATATATGCTCAACCTTTCCAAGTCTTAGCGACGAGAAGAAAAAGGCAGGGATTTTTGATGGACCTCAAATAAGAACACTACTCAGAGATCCACACTTCCTTGCAACAATGACTGAGGCACAGGCAAGAACTTGGAATGCTTTCTCTAATGTGGTGCGGAACTTCTTAGGGAACAAGAAAGCGGACAACTATCAAGAAATTGTGGAAGAGCTGCTCTTGAGTTTACAAGCACTTGGATGCAGAATGAGTATCAAGGTTCACTACTTACACAGTCACTTGGACGAGTTTCCAGAAATCTGGGAGAAGTGAGCGAGGAGCAAGGGGAGTGCTTTCATCAAGACATTAAAGTAATGGAAGAACGTTACCAAGGTCGATGGGACTCGAACATGATGGCGGACTACTGCTGGAGTTTGATGAGAGACATTCCAGAAGCTGTACATAAGAGATCGGCCAAAAAGAGGAAGTTTATGTAACTGTAACTTGATCTTAATACTTGCACTATTTCTACCGTACATTAATTGTTTTTTTTCACCCTTCAATGTTACATTTAAATATTATATGTGCATTAACTTTCCAATTTGATATTAACAATTTTTGTTTATAGAAAAATACAAATTATAATGCTGAAAAAATTTATGTATACATGTTTAAACCGTCAATTTTGATCCAAAAGTTTACGTTTCTCAGCAAAAGTGCAATATGGTATATCTCAAAAACCTGATGTGATAGACAAAAACCAAAGTCATATTTGGATTCTGCACCCCAAATTTACTTAAAATCCGTTTAAAAACCTTGTGCCAGAAAAATTATGTTGACCGGTGTTATCAAACAGACATTAAATATATCAGTTACGTACAAAAATAAAACAAAGACAAACTAAATCTGATCAAACAAGTGACTCAACAGAGTGACAAAATAATAATCATAAAGGTAAAGACTAAACACTTTTTTAAATTAACAAACCGCCATGGACAACGTGGTTATCCAACACACGTAACTCATAAACAAATAAGTTATTCTACCGTGGAATTCTGAAATATGACTTCCCACGATATCACATATAAATCACTATATAATACTTGGTGTTCTTAAAATTCGAGCAAGGTTTACACGTTATACCACTAGAAATATACAAAAGGAGAGGAGAAACTTAACTTATGACTGCCAGCCCAATACTAAAGCAACCCGGTGTAGGAGTTAAAAGTGAAGTCTATGTAAAAATGAAGTGTTCGCCTCATATCTTACGGCACTCCCCGCAGAACGCTCTGAGATTCCGTGATGAGCAGAGCTGGAGAGTGGCGACTGATAGTAGCATTATATTCGACTTCCATGCGTTTGGATGTACTGTATAATAATTCAATTAATTAACTGAGCTGTTGGAAGTGAAAATGGAGTGAAGCTAGAAATATTATAAAATTTAGATAATAAAGGGAAATAAATAAATACCAGTCCACTGCTTAAGTGGTATAATAGGCTTGTAAACTCTGATAATACAATTAATTAATTTAGTTTTTAAAATTTAATTTACTGGTAAACATAAAAATTCATATTTTTTTTAATTAATAGTAAATTCGATGGTGTGCAGAATGAACCTGGTAGAGGTTCTCTTATTTCTCTTGTAGACAATGTAAATTTCTTGAATGGTCATTTGTATGATAAAACTATATGGTGCAAGATCATTATGAAAAGGAAAAATATACTAATTGTTGCTGTATATAGGGCTCCTATTACAAGTCGAGAAAAATCTTTTATTGAATTACAAAACCAAGTTGTTTCCTTTCTTTGTGGATGTAGTGATAAATTTCTTTGTTTTGTTCTACGAAGATACTATTCCTTTTGTAAATATGTCTTCTCGTGGATGTTTGAACAATCCAAATGTGGGTGCCTTATTATGCATAAGGAACGACAAGAAATAATCACACCCGTAAAAAATGCACATTTTGCCTACTTTGGAGTGAAAATAGGTGATTTAGATAAACCATGGGCGCCACATAAAGTATGTCGAACTTGTGTTGAAAGTTTAATACTTATAGAAATACGGTAAGAAAAAAGTTATGCCATTTTGGAGTCCTTATGGTGTGGCGGGAGCCTAAAAATAATGGTGGTGACTGTTTTTTTTTTTTTGCTCTGTGAAGATAGGGGGATATATTAAAAAAAAACACGGAATCAATATCACAAAATTCCATCTGCCATGAGACCAGTGCCACAAGGTCCTGAGATTCCAGTACCATTCCGCCAGATGTGTTGCAGTCCTGATTAGGAATTTGAATTTACCAAAGGTGACAGTTGAACTTTTAGGATCTAGGTTGAAATCAAAGAAATTATTGAGCAAAGAGACATATTTTTCATGGTATATGCAACGTGAACAAGAACTAGTTCAATTTTTTTCAGAAGAAGGCTCCTTGGTTTATTGTAATAATGTGTCAACTTTAATTAATAATTTTGGCAGTACCGATACAGGTACTGAATGGAGGTTGTTCATTAATTTTTATAAAACAAGTCTCAAAGGAGTTTTACTACATAATGGAAATGTATTTTCATCAATTCCTGTGGCTCACTCTGTTCATCATAAGGAAACTTATGAAAATTTGCAGATACTTCTAGAGAAAGTTCATTACAAAGATCATGATTGGTTGGTTTGTGGAGATTTCAAAGGCAATGCTTTGTTCCTTCGTCAACAGAGTAATTACACGAAAATGCCATGTTTTTTGAGCGAGTGGGACAGCAGAGCAAGACGTGAACATTGGGACAAAAAACACTGGCCACCTTGACAGGCTCTTGTGCCAGATTCAAAAAATATTCTACATGAATATTTGATTGACCGAAAGAAAGTGCTGTTGCCTCCTCTGCATATTAAATTGGGGTTAATGAAGCATTATGTTAACGCCCTACACAAGGAAGATGTTGTTTCAGGTACATTTGCAGGGAATTTCCATCAGTCGCATATGAAAAAATCAAAGCTGGCAATTTCGTAGGTCCTCAAATCCGAAAGTTAATGTTGGACCACCAATTTGAAGAATCGATGAACCAGTGTGCGAAAGAAGCATGAAATAGTTTCAAGAATACTGTGCATAGTTTTTTAGGCAATAGAAAAGATCTAAACTATCAAAACATTGTTGAAGGTATGTTGAATAACTTTGAAAACATGAGTTGCGATATGTGTAAAAGTGCATTTCTTACATTCCCATCATGAGTACTTTCTTGAAAATTTTATAGTTTAAGCGAAGAGCAAAGTGAAAGATTTCACCAGGACATTAAGGAAATGGAAAAGAGGTATCAAGGAAGGTGGAATATGAACATGATGGCAGACTTATGCTAGATGCTGAAGAGGGATAGTGCCAGTGAAAAGATTGCCAGAAAATCGAAAAAAGAGAAAGTTTCACTCATCCTATAAGCCTAATATTATGTTCATACATATTCATATACTGTATATCATTTCTTCTGTATTTGCAGGCAAATAGCCTTGCTCACATTGAAGCCTACTGAATTGTCTTGCTTGTATTATCTTGTCATATTTGCATGTTGTATTTGTATATGTATAAGTTATATTATATTGTCTTAATGGTAATATAGTGTGATGTGCTATAGCAAAACAAAGTTTATTTATTTAAATCCTTGATAAAAAACGAATCAGAATCACTTCTCAGTTTTAGAGCATTCATCATTTTCTTAAATTTCAGACCGGTGGAAAATCAATCCTACACTTGGGCCATACATCATAAATATGCACACCCACACCTTCCTTCCAGCCTGTTAAATATAGGATTCTAAATACTCAGAATAGGGAGATGTAAATGTTTCACCGAGTCCCTAGGGGCTGTTTACCAACGATAACTTCTCAGACGAAGACTTAAAACTACGTAATCAATTAAATTCAATGCTCAGAATAGGGAGATCTAAATGTGTATAACTTTCAGGCGCGCTATGTCCTATATATATATATATATATATATATATATATATATATATATATATATATATATATATATATATATATATATATATATATATATATATATATATATATATATATATATATAAGTTATATATATGTTATAGTATTTATAGTAGGCAGTATGTTGTTATGTTGTTAAGGTTATATATATATATATATATATATATATATATATATATATATATATATATATATATATATATATATACACCTTGAGGTAACACTCACTAAACTGTATTAAAATAATATGAATTAAGCAATACCAAACGTATAAGCACGTACGTGTCATAGGAATGCATGTCCATCATCTAAGCAGAACTGACTTCATCTGACGCTGACTGCTGAGCAACGCTAACCGACCGCTGTCTGAATGAATCGTACGTGTGGCACTTCATTTTTACCTACTGCTTCACTTTTAATTGCTTTCACCGGCACGCACATTGCGTGGCGATAACAGGTAATATATATTTCTTCAGTATACAGTATTTCAGTAATCAGTACTTGAATTCTCTCGAAAATGCCGCAACACAGAAATAATTAAATTGTGAAATGGTAAAATAAAAAGTAACAGTGACTAGTTAAGGACATAATGAAATCAGTGTTTCTGATAATTTCTCTTTGGTAATAGTCAGGGAGAAGCACACATTGAAGTGTCAGACTATGTCTATGGTATTTTCAATTCTAATCTCACTTTTCAATTAAAAAAAAAAGAGACAGAACAGTTTGTGGGAAAGCTTTCGGCCTCACCACCCCCCCATGATGCTCTTCCTTCTTGGCAAGTACATACATTATGGCAAGATAGAGCATGAAAACGTTTATTTTTTACATCAATTCTACTGTACTGTAAAGCATTTTTCGTATCTTTAGTCATGTGAGAACATGTTATTTACTATTACCTTAGTACAACAGAAGTTATATATAAATATATTGCTGTATTACTGAGAACCACAATTTTAATTTGTTGATATTGTAAATATGATTAACTAATTGAAAATATGATACATATATCAACAGGCCCTTATAACTTGTGAAATATACTGTATTCAAAATACATTGAAATACATTAATGTATTTAATTATATT
The DNA here is from genome assembly GCF_018991925.1 of Homarus americanus. Classification (NCBI taxonomy): domain Eukaryota; kingdom Metazoa; phylum Arthropoda; class Malacostraca; order Decapoda; family Nephropidae; genus Homarus; species Homarus americanus. Next base: position 4,004 of record NW_024725079.1, on the reverse strand, counting down.
GAAAAAGAAATGTGAAGTTGTGACAAATATGTGGATCTATTCTCTAATTGGTACTTTTCCGTATTGACACCCAATTCACGCAAGGTTAGATTAAGCTAGGTTAGGAGGTTAGGGTTGGTTGGGTTGGGGATGGTTACTTTTGAAGCTTAATATTTTTTCTTCCGAATGTTTTCAGTGTTGAATCATTTGATTCTAACATCCATTTCAGTCACAAATCACCCGAAAACCCCGCTTTCCCCTATGTTTTTCAGGGGGAAGGGGTCTAACGCAGAAACGAGTGATTTCCGATAGAAATTGATGTTAGAATCAAATGAATCACACTAAAAAGCTTTGGGAAAAAGAAAATTAGCATCAAAGGGAGTTGGGTGTTAATCAGGAAATTTACTCTCTAATTATAATTATTAACCTGATGTTTAATTACGGCTGAAATTATAATAAACTTCTTAGCTATTACCACTCACTTGCTTTATTTTATCCATATGACTAGACAAATATGGGTAAAATGATCTTCATATGGGTAAAATGACCTTCATATTTTTCCACCAAGTCCGTAGTTGGAGTGGTGTTCTTTTTTGATGAAAGGCACTCAAGTTGTACTGCTTGGTTATATGCTTCCACTTCTTAGACTGATCGATAATTAATGCCGCATCTGTCTTTTTACTTTCTATTATACTGTTTTCGCCGACTAAGCTTGCACAGAGAGATTTCTCCTCTGTAAAAACTCGTGGAGTCATAGTTGCCGCCATAATCTTGTAAACATTACTCACGATGGTGATTAGCTGTCGCAATGGTGTAACTGAAACGTGATTGGCTGTAATTTCAGTGTTGGAATCCTTGCTCGTAATTGAAGATAATGCAACAGATTATCCTATCCAGGAAATCTCGGATTGAGGAATTTAGATTCGAACCCAAATGAGGTATTCCTGGTAAGCCAAGTAAGGCAATGTGTGAAGCTGTATACTTTAATCCTGCAAATATATGATATAGCACTTGTGTTGGCCCTGAAGAGGGTAACTAAAATAAGAATTGGCCCTCGAAAGGTTTTGAGTTTGACACCACTGGTCGAGACTCCAAGAAAGGCACCGCGCGCGTACAGCCAGTAATCAACGTCACCAGACTAAACGTTACGCACTCTCAATCACTCTCGTTCTGGCATCGTATTCTCACCCTCTTCGAGGTTAGTATTAATTCAAAACTATTCCATATTACTTGTAAGACATCCTAGAATTGTGATTGAACCTGTGTTAAAGTGAAATTACGTTATAATCATAATCACAAGAAAACGGTTTGCCGGTGTTGGGGACTACCCCGTTTGGGGAAACCTACTTCCTAGTGTATGTGACTGCTCACTTATAGACGTGAGCTAAGTGTGCCTATTGGGTAAGGATGAGGATTGCTACCCTCTTTCCAGGTGGACCCGCACGATCACGGTTTTCCTGGCAAGACACGGCAGAGGGATGGGTTCTTGCTCCAATCCCCTTTCGTGTTCACAATCTCCTGGGAGGGAGGTGAACAGTTACAGGGGGGCCCGCAGGACTAATACACTTTTGAGGGTACAGGTCCCTAGGCCAGAGCGAAAAAAGAAAAAAAATAGTAGTAGAAAGAAAAGAGCTCAAACCACGTCGGGAATATCACACTATTGTTCACGGCAGATGACCAATCGGCAGTTGTAGGGGGGGAGTATTCACTACAGTACCACCACTGAATGCCAAATATGTAATGCTGTTATTTTGATTTATTATATCAACCCTTTTAATTAATATATTGTTATAATGTTTTTTATGGTAATTAAAGCCTAATTATTTATAAGTGATTTTTATTGATGTCATTGAGGGGGATATTTTATGATAAACAAGAATAATTCCTTTATTTAAACTGTTATATAGATATATTTAATAATCTGAGGTTGGTAACTTGACAATATTGTATTTAATTAATTCTTTACTGGAGATGGTATCGTAACATGTGATTTTTTATTATTTATTCTTAGTTCCATGAAATGAGAAAGAATATAATAATTTAATGGCTTATAGTGAGGTATTGCCCATATATGGAAATAGGAGGAAATAATAATTAATTGATTTTTATAATTACTGAGTGAAACAAAAAATTATTAGGCTGACGGACGGACGGAGTGTTGCTGGGGAATATCAATATGATAACATAAGTTTACAAAGGCACTTGTTATTGAATCTTATATAATTAACCATCCACAGAAAAAGCTCAACTGCACGTATTAGTGATATGGAGTCAAGGGTAACTTTGATGAAGGAAGGTAGATTAGGGGGCGACATAAGGGAGACATCAGTCGCCGTAATTTCCACTATTACTGTGGTCGCCGGCAACTCCCGCACTGACACCAGATTCATGAATGGCAAAATGGTGGTCTGGCAGCTGTTGAATTGAATTGAAACAGTTTATTTAACCAGAAAAACACAGATACAGAGTGGATAATAATAACAATATTAACATGGCTGAGCCAGTTGAAACCCTGAGCTCTCTTTTAGGCACCTGACATATACTATACATTTATCTCAAGGAAGTATTATGTAACATTTACATATATATATATATATATATACATATATATATATATATATATATATATATATATATATATATATATATATATATATATATATATATATATATATATATATATATATATATATATATGCTGATAACCACAAGGAAAGAAGAAAACAGTCAGTATTTTCAACAATGTTTTTACGTGCCTTGAGAATTTGCAGTCCGGAATTCATCGATGAGGAATACAAATATATATATAATATTGGCTCAAACCTTAAATACCCTAGATCTTTCATAGACAAATGCTTAAACATTACTAAGAAAACTTTTTATAGAACTGACCCCAAGCCCACCCATGACCATAAGAATATCTTAATATTACCATTTCACAAAAATTTCTCACATTCCTGCACAGCTAAAAACCTGGAACGTCAATGTGGCATTTAAAAACTCATGCACTGTTAAACAAATGTTAATCAAGAACTCCCCCAACAACACAATTGGTTGCATTTATAAAGTACCTTGCAAGGAATGTAATATGTTTTACTTAGGCCAGACAGGTAAAGATCTTGCAACTAGAATTAAACAACACAAATACAGTGTTAGGACAGGCCAGGAATCCAATGCTCTGTTTGTTCATTTGAGGGATAACAAGCATTGCATTGCATTGCATTAAACATACCGAAGCATTCAACATGAATTTGAGTAACGGCATGTACAAGCTGGACAATTTTGTAATTAAGAAGATTTGTTATGCACATCAACCTCTCCTCCGACATTGTCCCACCTCCTTCCATTACCCTAGGTCCGAACACACTCCAGGTTGTAGATTCCACGAAGCTCCTCGGCGTCACCATAGACAACAAACTAAATTGGAAACCACACGTCAGTGAAGTTGTCAAAGCCTCCAGTTTCCGTCTCCACCTGCTCCGCCGACTCAAGTCCCTCGGAGTTCCTGCACACGAGCTCCTCAGTGTATACACAACATTCATACTTCCCAAGCTCACCTATGCCTCCCCCACCTGGTCTTCCTCCCTAAATGCCACACAACGTAAACACCTAGAAAAAGTGCAAAAGAGGGCATGCAAGATTATTCTCTCCCCTTCCTACTCCACATATCAAGAAGCGCTCAACACACTGACCCTTTCGACTCTCACTGACCATCACCACGACCTCATCTGCAAATTTGGTAAGAAGCTTCTACACCATCCCCGACACCGGCCCCTACTACCACCTGACATCCCCTGTCCGAGAATTGCTGTTCGACACCACAACCGCATCCAGCCCATACGTGCACGAACCGATCGCTATAAGAACAGCCCAGTCCCAACCATTGTAAAAATTATCAATAACATGTAATAAATCAGTGTATTCACTCCCGGTAAACACTGCTCCTTACACTGTCACTATGTTGAAATGAACTGTAGTTTGAGCTGATCCCCATCTAAGTTATTATATGTCTTATTTGTGTCACT